>NW_028258327.1:12695370-12998400 GCF_053883595.1 Heterocephalus glaber | reverse complement strand
TTACTTTTAAAAACTAGCAGGGCTAGAGGGATAGCTTGGAGAAGGAGCACTTGCCTAAAACTGAAAGGCCCTGCATTTGATCCCTAGGACACACACACACACACACACACACACACACACACACACACACAGAGTGAATAAGTAGTATCAAAATTTTAGTTTTAAAAAAATTATTATAACTTTTTATTATGTTTGACTTCCTCAAGAAGCCCTTGTTTGTGTTATTTTTCATTATCATGTTGACAATTCTTGTATGACTTTCAGAATTTTCTTATTGTGCTTCATTAAATACCTTAAATTTCAATTCAGATTAGTTTGCATTAATGCAATACTTTTTAAATGGTTATTTTTTATTCAGCTTGTCCTTTTATTTTGTTCTGTACAGTTTTATACTTTGGGCTCTTATGGTCTTCCTCATTTCATTTTAGATGTTATCATTTGTTTTGAAGTCATTGTGACTAAAAACTTTTTCCATTACTTTTTCTTACTGGCGACTGATGGTATATAAGGAAGATAATGTGTTTTATATGATAGTCTTGTAGTGGAAGACCTCACTGACTTCTCTTATTGTTCTCTTGGATAGTCTATTTAGATGATAATATCTTCTGCAAATAATGAGAGCTTTATCTTTTCTTTTATGTTTGTACACTTCCAATTTTTTATTGTTTGTTTTGAACATTGGCTATGACTTCATACATTTTCTTAATTTTTTGCTCTTTGTCTTGTTTTTTTAAAAAAAATAGCTTGGTTGAGATATGACTTATACAACATGGAATTTACCTGTTTTTAGTATGCAGTTCAATCCTCTAAAAGCAGATTTAGAGAATTTGGGAAATATGGCTCTAATTAAATTTTAAAACATTCTGTCACCCTAAAAGATCCCTTGTGTCCATTTGCAGTCACTGCCTGTTTCGATCCCTGTCTCCAGCAAGCTGTAATCTCCCAGTACAATATCACAGAATAGTATCTCAGACAAACTTATTTTGCCCATCTTCAAAGACAGTTCTAGAACTATTACACTTTTATGTATGATTTGAACAATTAGTATTTTGTTAAATGAGTTTGGTTTCCTTTGGTTTTGAATATACTATAAGGATTTTTACTAGAAACTTATCTTGAATTTTTAATGCTTTCCTGAATCCAATCAAATGAAAATATTGTTTTCTTATTGAATGTATATATTTTGTAAACAATCTTTAAGTTGAGCTACATTTCCACTCATTTTTCTTTGAGTCTACTTGCTTGTGAAATTTTATTATTTTAAAAAATCTGTCTTATTTAGTCTATGGATGCATGACAAATAGTCTACAAGAACAATAATTGGTTATTGGTTCTCTTAATTTTTCTAAGTACAGGATTTGACAACATCTCAATTGGTAGTCCTGGTAGAGCAACCCTCACAGCAAGTTGTAATCAGAGATGTAGTCATCTGATTTCTACCATCTTCTCACCACTCAGAGGATGAGTGATGGATTCCCCCAAATTACCACTTCAATAGACCAGGCTGGAAGCTACAATGTCTTTTATGAGCTGGTTTAGGAAGAGAATTACTTTATAAAGTTAACAGTGTCTGCTTCAGTTTCTTTCTAAATTCACTCAGTTCTTTTTTTTTTTTTTTAAATTGCTCTTGTTTTTGTCAATTTTCTTATTTCACCTTAGGTTTTGAATTTCAAATTCAACACATCTTTGATTTTGAGTGAGTAAAATTATTTTTTGGAACTGCAGACTTTTTTTTTTTCCTGGTTGTTATTTAGATTGGGGTTGGGGAGAAGGACCTCACTTAATTTGTGTAAATTAAGGAAAAATTCTCTATGTTCTTCAATGGCTCTTTATGTACATTGATTATTCTTTTATTTTCTTCTCTTATATACCAGTTACCAAAAGTTCTCTGTCCTTTATTCTTCTATTTTGCTCCCCCAAAATGTTACATATTAAAATGGTAACCCCATATATTTTCCTTTAACGATAACTGGCTCTTTCCCTTAGAAATCAGGTGTGTGTGTGTGTGTGTGTGTGTGTGTGTGTGTGTGTGTGTGTATGTGTTATTTAATATTGAACCCAAGTTTTTCAGGGATATTAGGTAAATGCTTTATTAATTAGGTACATATGCTGTGTTTTTAAAAGTTTTAATTTTGACACCTCAGCTGTAGCTCAGCAGCACCATGCCTGCCTGGAAATGATGCCTGCCTAGCAACCATAAAGTCCTGAGTTTGATTCCCTGTACCACAAAAAATAAAAACTAAAATTAAATTAAATAAATAAATAATTTTAATTTTGTGACAGGTTCTCCCTAAGTTGTCTAGACTGGCCCTAAACTTGCAATTCTTCACCCATAGCTAAGATTTCAAGCATGCACTGGCACCAAACTTGGTGCCTGAGGTCTTGTGAAAAGCATTGTCTCTTTAATTCACAATGTAGTCAATGTATGTGGCTTTTGATTCCTTGGGATCCTGTGCACACAATGATCTTATTGTCTTATTACATTTTTAGTATTTTAAAATTTAGAAAGGATTAAATCATTCTAAGTTGCTCCTATTTTCTTGTAGCTTCTTTCACTAGCATCCTTGCCTTGTCTTTCTCAAGAAGTAAGTAAAACAGTTTGAAGAGCAGAGTGATGTGTGGGACAGCACCATGCTGTGATTCATTGATTTTTCTTATACTCACAGTTAATTTACAGTTTTGAAAAGTTTTACTACTACAAAGCTATTGTTTTCTTCAGCTCTCTGGAAACTCAAATCCTGTTTGTGTTATCCATTATTATAATTTTAAATTTTAATTAAATTGTTTAATATATTAACATTTGATGCAGCTCTTGATATGGTTGGAGTAAGATGTAATATTTTATTATTTGTTTTATATTTGCATCTTATTCCTATTTCTTTTCCTGTCTTTGTTCTTTTAATTATTGTTTTTTGCATTTGTAATGACTCCATTTTTATTATTCTATTGCCTTTCAGCTATTCTATTATTTCACTATTCTAGTGCCTCTCAGCCACTTTGCATTATTTTTCATTGGCCACTCAGGGGCTTAGAATACATATCCACCAACTTTATTTTCTGGTGACAGTTACTATTACAGTGATTCATATAATGTACAAATCTTTACAAACACATAGGTCTATTAGCTAACTGTACTGTCCTTCATGAAGTAGCTAATCATTATTCATTTTGCTTTGGATAGCTGCATGTTTATTAAATAGAAGATCCTTAATATTTACTCAAATATTTACCACTGCTGGGGCCTTCTTTAGTTCCTGAACATCCAAGTTTCCCTCTGCTGTCACTTCACTTTGATCTAAAATTATCTAATTTTTTGGAGTATCTTGTACTGATAAAATCAATTTTATATTATCTGAAAGTCTGTTTATGTTGACTTGATTTTTGAAAGTATTTACTGGCTAAGGTTTTGGATTTATAGGTGATTTGGTTTGGTTGTTTTCTTAGCACATAAGGGACTAGGTCTCATGGAAATGTCTTTTCTGTTACCTAATAAGAAGTCTATGGCAGTTGGACTATTGTTTCCTTATATTTAACGTATTATTCTTCTCTTGGTTTTCAAGATTTTCTGCTCATTTTTGTTTTCACTATGATATAACAATTAAGAGTTTCATTTTTTTAGTTGTTTCTTTTTAAGTCTGAGCTTTACAAAATTTGTAAATAGATATCTTTCACAAAATTAGAAAGTTGTTTTTGTATCTTCAAAATACTTTTCATTTTCTCTTCTCTTTTGGGGACTTTAGTCAAGTACTAAAAACATTTATATTGTGCTACTGAGTCCAAAGAATTATTTCAATATTTAAGAATTCTGTTCTTTAGTTGGGAAATTTTATGTTAATTTCATTGACACTTTCTTTTGTTTAGCTTACATTCTGCAATTAAATCAATTTCCTCATATGTATTATATTTTAAAGTCTTCTTTTGAAATATTTGTGATTTTAATTCTTTTCTAATTTTTTTACTTTCATTCATTATGCTTATGCTTCACTCCAATGATAGTTTTAATATATACGTTAAAATCCTTGCCTCACAATTTCATCATCTAGATATTCTCCTGATTGCTATGTTGTTTTTTTCCTTTGAAATTGGATAGAAATTTTTTGTGGTTCAATATATATTCAGTACTTAAAGTTCTGTAATAGCGTGTAGGTATAGTAGAAACTAGATTCTATTATGTTTTTCTGAAAAATGTTTACGTTTCTCTGTTTTTTATAGAAAAATTTCCAGTGTAAAATCAAACTGCAAACTCTATGACGCCTGCAATGGGTACAGGCCTGGGTCATTACCCAGATTGCCTTTAATCAGTTTCTTAACCTTAGGTTCTCAGTCATAAAGATGCCTTGGAAGAACTTAAAATGACATCTACATTCTTCCTTCTTTTTTCTTTTCTTGATTTTTTTTTAAATTTTACTTTTATTAGTACATGTTTGCAGAAAATACTGATTAAATTCACTATAGGGAATTGGTTCTCACATTTTTCAGTTCTGTTGCTCATACTTATGATTTTTAACTTCCTGGATTTCAGATTTAAACCTTTTCATGCACTCTAATTCTTTGGTAAACTGAGCATTTATGTTTCATTTCATTTTGTTTAGCTTATCTAGCTTTCTACTAGTGTCTTCAGAGAGCTCTTGCATCTTTTTTGGTTACTACTTCCAATAAGTGTTTGATTGTATCTTCTCTAATTCCACTGAACATCTCTTTGAACTATTTTCTAATCTCCTCTCTTATGATTTCACATAATTCAGGTGTGTGGCTTATATTATTCTGCCCCTTGATGTCACCTGGATTGGCTTCCTGATAGTTGGCCATTTTGGGAGGCTTTTTCTTCCCTTTTGTTCCCATGTTGTTATTGTTTATGTCTGTTTGTTTTGTTCTGTCTGAGGTTTGTGGATGCTTATAATCTAAAGACTTTGTTGCTAGTATAGAAATGCCTTCCCTTGCTTTTCAGTGATGTTCTTTGGGTATAGCTAACTCTAATCCTTTCCCACAGCCCCAAGATTTGACTGCCTTTGTTATTTTGGAAAAGGAGATGGCAGTTTATTTAGCCCAGCAACGAAGTTCTCTGGGAAGGTCCTTTAGTATTGTTACTGTCAAAAGGCAATGTGAGTGTCGCTTTAAGAGAGAAATAGTGATATCTATGTGACCCTGTTAATATCAAGTGAAACAGCTATAGTAGCATTGCTCAAACAATTTAGGTATTAATATAGCTTAAGAACCAGTTATGTACCACCCTTATTCCTAGACAAAAAATTGACAATTATGATGTAAATCTTAAGGCAATCCAGGTATTGCCTTACAACCAATATGTACTAAATGCAAAATATTTCTGCTAATGATAGAAAAAAATCAACAGTAGTTTTACAGAGTCAACTATCAAAAGATTAACAATGCTTTATGTTTATGCTATGAAGGATTGGGGGTTTGATAATGTGAGGATGCAAAAGGAAAATTTTGAAATCTTAAACTACAATATGAAAAGAAAAGAGAAGTGGTACAAAAGAACTTATCAGGGAGTAGGAAGACACCTTTACACTTGGGAAAACGTAGGACAAAAAGCTGGCAAGAAATACAAGATAAAAGAAAAAGATAGAGAAAAAAGAAAGAAATTATATAGAGTATAAAAATAAGAGAATCAATTAAGGGGGAAATTTTAAAGGTAGAAGAGAAAAAACTAGAGCTATAAGAGAAGAAAAAGAGAGTGGAAACAAGGCTGAAGTACAAAGAAAGATTACAGAAGCCACAAGAAACTAATGAAAACAGGAGAGATGGGAGGAAAAAAAAGCAAGGATAAAACAAAACATAAAGAAATGGAAAGCAGTCTTCACATAAAATAATTGAACAAACAAGTATTTAAAACCTCAAAAAAAAAGAAAAGATATTTCTCTGTGATTTCAAGCCTGTAGTTATCTTGTTAGCTCCACAGTTTTGTGGCAGTGTCCAATTCAAGGTATGACTCTACTCTCACTGGTAGACAAAGGAGGCAGTCAGAGCCAAGATCTGTGCTGGGTAATCTTCAGGAAGTCAGCCGTAGAATTAGGGCTGGTTGTTGGTTCTGGGATTTTCAAATCCATAAATATTCAGGCTAAACCTGACCTCTGGTTATGGAGTTGGGACCCGAGTTTAACTTATAACATTCTGAGTGTCACTTGGTGGCCTGACCATGGCTCTCTGACCATAAACGTCTTCCATGGTTGTCCCTCACCCAGTCATTGTGGGAATTCAACATTGGTAAATCTGAGATGAAGCCAACCCATGGCTGCTGCACTGAGTCCCACGTTCAGTTAGCTCCTCCCTAAACTGGATTCCAACCAAGCACTTTCATCAGGGGATATGCAGGTGCTTGGACTGGAGTCATTCCCTAGCTGTTGTAGTGCATGTTATACACTCCTGTGTTCCACTGGTCTGTTTCTCCCTGAAGGCCTTTGGAGTTGGGTATTTTCATTGTCTCTGTGAATTTGATCTTCCTTTCTCATAAACCACAAGCCTGGATCTGGGAAAAGTGTGGATTGCCTCTTTCTTTTTCCGTGCTGTATGTAGTCTGTCTGTGCTTTCTCTTTAGGCTCCAATTTTCCTGTCAGATTGTTTCTGGGTCCCAAGGATCCTTAGCTTCTTTTCTGTCCCAAGTTGTTGTTTTCCAGTGTCTGGATCCCGAATCTTGAAGAGGCTCATTTTTTGCTGCATACTGCTCCACCATCTTCCCAGAAGTCTCTTCTTCCTTATTTTCTTTTTTTGGCTTCCTTTTCTCCGGCATCTTCTGTATGTGCAGATATGTTTGTCCAGATACATACTAAGATATTTATTATAGTGCCTGTCTTGATTATTTCTGTGCCTGCAAATAAAAAGGACTAAAATATCACTGCATACCTCGTTTGTTCCTCCAAGTTTGAATTTTCATCCAAAATCTGCCTGTACTTTTTCAACATTGCTTCTTCATTTTTATCAATTAACTTTATAGCTGGTATTTACGACAATGTCATTTGTTGTTTAGCACTTAATCACAGAAACAGTAGTTTGTGGACATTTTTAAAAACAATTTTTCTCTTCTATAAATATATCATGTCTATTGTTTCGTCTTCCAATTAACCAACCTATTTTTGCAATGTTCAAGTTGCTGTCATCCCATTCTATAACTTTTCCATTTCAGATATTGCATTTTGCAGTTTTAATACTTATATTTGATTATTGTTATACTCCTCCTTTCTTCACTGAGATTTTTCATCCATTCACCTATGTAAATTATCTTTCCTTTTTTAGTTTTTGAACAATTTTTTTTAACTGTACTTATTTCCTTTTACTTAAAATGTATGGATCAATTTGACTTTTTCTGTTTATTGCTTATTTCTCTTGCTTATGAGATATATGGTCCTATTTCTTTGCATGTTAGGCAATTTGTGCAGTAGATATTGTGTTTGCATATTTGTCATAATCCAGATTTGCTACCACTTTCTGATTTTTTTCTTAATAGGTAATAAAATAGTAGCTGATCCATTCAGGTTTGGAGAACCTTATTTTTCTCTCCTTTTTCTTAAAATCAAAATATGTTTGATTTTTACCTTCTGTCTTTGAAACAAATCATTATGCTTAGGACATCATTTTTAGTACCAAAGAGGAATTCAGTGGAAAGCCTGTGGTGTATTCCATATGCTTATAACATGGGAAGACTCAAATTCAAATTCCAATCTCTTCTGAACTGGGATGTGGCTTGAATATTACCTCAGAAATTTTAATCTTGCTGCTGATTTTTCTGATAAATCTTTATAATCCTCTCCAACATGCACATAATTCAAGGTTCCATGAATGATTAAATGTGTCATATATAGAAATTAGAGTTCTAAATCTGTTTGTACTCTTTTCCAGGATTTCTAGTCACCTTGACAACTTTTAAAACCATCTCTATACTTCTCTATGAAATAATGCTGATGGGTTTTACTTGATTTCTAGATGTCTTAGACAATATTTGCCATTGTGTATCCCTAGCAGAAACAAAGCCAGTTGGCAAGTATATCACTCAGTTCCCTTTTAATATCATTGAAATCCTTTCAAACATCTACCTCAGTATCCTCCTGGTTATTCTCTAGTTTCTTCAGAGTATTTTTCTTCCCAGAGATTTAAATTTTTGTCTGTAGGGGAGTTAGTTCAACACAAGCTACCTCACAATTTCAGGATTAAGAAATCAATTTTATTGTGTATTTCCATGCATCTAAAATATAAATCTATTCAAATGTAAAGATCAAAGATATATTAAATGTATCCAGTAGAGCACATTAAAAATAATGGAAGGACTGAAAAAACTTGCTGTCATGATTGTAATTGTAACACAGCTTACCCATTAATTAATTGTAAATTTTTGTCACCTTGAATTTCTATTATGTAGTAGAACATATCATAAATTATCTGCCTTTTCCTTAGAGTCTTTTTAAAATTGTTACTGAACAAATTAATTACATAGGTTGATATTTTGTTGTAATAACCCTACCTCAGTTATTTCAGTCTTCCTCTAAGTAAGTTTTCTTTTTTTGACTTGAAGAATCCTAAAATTAGAAGGCTATAGGGAAAAAAGATCTTCTACGTTGTTGATAGGAATATAAATTAGTACAAACATGGAAATCGGTGTGGAAATTTTTCAAAAAACTAAAACCTAAAATTTCATTTCACTCAGCATTTCATCTTCTCAAAAAAGTTAAAGATGTCATATTACAGTGATACATTTATACCCATGTATATAATAGCACAATTCCTAACAGCTAGAACTTGGAAGCATCTTGTGGTACATCAATAGATGAATGGATAAAGAAATGGTAGTATTACAAACGGTGAAGTACCACTCTGTCAAAAAGCATAAACTTGAGTCATTTGTAGAAAAATGGATTCACCTTAAGACCATAAATTTAAGTAAAATGAATCAGACATAGAAGCTTAAATATTACATAGTTTTTCTTATATGGGAGACCCAAAATAGAAGTAAGGAGCAAAATAAAAGTTAAATAGTACGAAGTATGGAGATAAGTCTTTCTCAAACTGAAAGGGGGTCAAGAGATGGAGGGGAGATGAAAGGGAAGGGAAGAGGATAAAAAATATTTACAATGTGTTATGCTTGTGTACCAACTCTCCACAAGAATGTAAACATTATGTGCTGCAAATATGTACTAATAAAATATTTTTTAATTAGAAGGAATTTTTGTGAGTATGTGAAGTCCAAACTCTTGTCAAATACAACAAAAACTTCTCAAATTCTTTAACAAATGATCGTTTAACAGCTTGAAAACTATAAATGGCAGGTTCTTCATTGTCCTGTTTTCACTCAGGCATGGACACAAACACTATTGTGAAAGACACACTGGTAAAGGAAAGGTTCTTCCTTATCCAAATTGTCACAGAAGTAGCCAAATTTGACAAATGTATATGAATTCTTGACTAGGCAGTTCTTTCAGCTAAAAAGGCTGTGACTCACATGTTCTGGAAACTCTAATAAACTATATATGAAAACAGGGTTTGGAGTTTTAAAGAAAAATCTTTGTAATGTGTTCATTAAATTTATGTCTAAAGTAAACTGTGAGCAGAACAGAAAATTTGTTTTTTAAGCCAACTTTTCCCCCCTTGAATTACTTGGAGCAAATAAATCCTTGTCCATTACTTCCAGAAATTTCCCTCTACACGGACTACTTGAACTTGCTTCAGGCTGAGACAAACAAGGAGGCACAGAGCTGCAAATGGCACCAAAATGACAAAGATGGGAGATACTTTCATGTAAAATTGAATGCATTCCACTATAGTGCAAAACATTCATTCTACTACTTAAAATAATGTTTGTGTGTATACATACATATATATGTATATGTGCTATATAAACTTTACACTATGGCTATTGGGTTTACATAATATTATACAATTTTTTTTTTGGTACTAGGGATTGAACTTGAGACCTTGCGCTTGTGAGGCGGGCACTGGAATCACTGAGATAAATCCCCAGTCTTACATATATTATATAATAATGAGAATGATAATTTAGTATTAATTTTCTGAGATTTAAATAATGTTTTTAGAGAAGCAAAGTATTGATGACTGTGTCGGCCACAGTTTTGTTGTCATGAAACATATATGCTTGTGGGGTGACTAGTTGAAAGCAATTTTTGAAGTTTTGCCAAAATTTTCACATGTCCATAGGACAGGAAATACATGATTACAAATGCTGTGATGGATGTCATGAATTATGACAAAAGTCTATCATCTATCTATCTATGAATTTTTTTTAAGTTTACCCTATACAATGTAAATTGTGATCCATGTAACTAAGGCATGCCTTTTTTTTTGTTCTTTTATCTCGGAATAAAAAAGTCAGAGGATCATTAGCAATACATAAGTTAAAACATCAAAGAGAAAAAGTGTTATTTAAAGGTTTCTAGATTTCTATTCTAAGTCCATATAATTAAATAAATTTACCAAAGCTCAGAGATATGTATTTGGGAGCTTATTTGTTGGAAAAATAAAATATTCTATTACTATTGACAGGTAATTTTTTGACAATTGACAGAGCAAATAATCCTACTCTGCTGTTACAGTAAAATAAAGGATTGTAAGATGATTAAATGGTTAAAAACAAACTCTCAGGTTTTTATGCTATCAGAACTGATCTACTAAGGTAGCAAACTGAAAATATTGACATACAATTGTACTTAATGTAATATTTCAAACCTAGGAGTTATGAAAACTTGGGAGCTATTTTAATAGCAAAAAATAGTCCATTCAATTTGCTTTTCTGCTACACCCTAATGTATGTTTAGCAAAAGAGAGCCAATTGTCAGTGACATAAGAGAAGGTAAAAATTACTGGATAATGTCCAACTCATACATTGAGAAGATATAATACCAAAAGAAAAGCATGAGGTATCAAGTTTGAACAGGCAGACAATATTCACAAATACTGAAAAAACAGATCCACAATAACTCATAAGCATACAAATGTAGAGCATGTATCATGGGAGAAGAACACAAAGAATTCTGATTTATTGGAAGCTGTATCACAATTAATAATAATATTTAATTCTATATAAATGTATACTTTCTGGGGAGGAAATATTGAAGAATAAAAATGTGCATCTGGTCTTGAGGACACAGTGGTTGACCCCTTCGTGTTTATGGTTCTGATGGTGGCTGAATGTTGAACTGGAGAACAGGCATGAGAGTTTTGGGTGCTGTCATATATGCTGGATTCCTAAAAGTATGATTTTGTGATATTTTGAAAGAAAACTGAGGCTTGTCATCTGCCTCAGTTATTGCCAAGAGAAGGGAATGGTGACAGAGACAGAAAGACAGAGAGAAATAAGTGACAGGAAGCAAAGGAAGATGTTTGGCAGGAATCTTGATGGCATAATACCAACATAATATTTCCATTATTTGTCAGATAAACATTTTGGATTTTAGATGTAACAAAAATAAACACAAGAAAATTAAACTTCTTTCTATGTAGACAACTTTCAAGGAAAAATTCTTGAATTTCAAAATATACCTCACTATCATAGAAAAATAAATGTAGGCATGGATAGATAGATTGTTAGGTAGTTAACACAGACACCAGCTAACTTAATTCAGAAAATGTAAAAATAATATGGAGGAAGTTGGAAAAGGGAAAAAAAATCAAGATTGATTTGGAAAGCTTTACATATGAAAACTGTCAGGTAAGGTAGAGAACATATTGCTCTTATCCTTTCTTCAGCATCTTTTTTACCACTTCATTCTTCATTCAAATTTCATTTCATGTTTTCAAAGCTTTGTGACACAGTACCTCTTACCTAACTGGGTCACATTTTCTCTTGACTCTTTCTATAATTTCTATAAATTCTCTTTTAATCGTTACACTGAGAAATCATATAATTAAAAAGCAAGCCCTGAAAAGGCAAGTATCATATTTCTTTGTTTTGTCATTGCTGATCATACAAGTGCCATAGGCCTTATTATGTTAGGCCTATGTTATTATCATTATTATTATGTGTTATGGCTTACATCTAGATGTGCTCTGAAAGCCTCATGTAATTGTAGGCAAAATCTTTGGAAGTGATTGGATTACAGGGTCATGATAGCTTGCTGTTTGGAAGTGGGGCCAGGTCCAAAGAGTTAGGTCACTGTGTGTGTGACTGAGAAAGTTATATCTCTCTTCTTGACTTCTATCTTTACTGTCTGCTTCTCTGCCACTATGCTGTAAGCAGCTTCTCCTCTACCATATCTCTATGCCATGCCAACCTGCATTAGAGCCAGCCAACTATGGACAGAAGCTTCTATAAACTTTGAGCCAAAACAAACCTCTCCTCCTTTAAATTGTGGGTATTCGGTATTGGATCCCAGGGATGAGAAAGTAGTGAACACAATATGTTAGGTGCTTATTAAGTAAAGAAAGAGAAACCATCACTTGCTTTGTCTATTGTGATAGTTAACTGATTGTGTCAACTACAATATGAAACACTCAACTAAACTGGATTAGCATAGTTCTGGTTGTGGCTGAAGAAATATATGGAAGACAGAAGACCCACTTTGAGTGTGAGTGGAACCAACCAATAGAATTGTAGCCTGAATTGAATAAAAGGGAGACGAAGAAGGAAGGCTTCCATCTGTTTTTGGAGGAGCTCTAGGCTTTACATTCATGGATGTCATCTCCTGGCTCCCAGCACGGACCCTTCAGCCTTCTATCACAGATCCTGATATAACTTTCCAACACAGGCCCTCTGGCCTCCTGATATGGACTCACACAGGACACTACAGTAGCTCCAGGTCTTCAGCTTTTGACTGGATACTTCTGATTCCAGTGCGTGGACAGCCCTTTTGCATTCTTCCACACCTGAATCTATGGGCAGCCATTATAAGCTTGCCTTAGAAATCCTCACATAGTTATGTATCCTGCATTAAATCTATTTCTCTAGTCAGCACCAACTGACACAGCTATGAATTTATAAGAAAAAATATATGAGTGATCTGATAGCATGTGTTTATTTCCTAAAACAAAATCACAGGAATAAACAAAATAATCTGAATATTCAAATGTGACAATATAAATTTAACCATGAATATATCATTAATCATGGGAGAATGATACCCACAACTGAAAAAATATAATTCACTAAGAAAAAAATGACTGAATAGTAAACAAAATAGAAATACTTAAAGGGTTATAGGAGCACATATTTTATATGTTTTATAGAAGGTAAAATACAATTTAAGTATATAGCATATAATTTGAAAAATAGTATTAGGCTATTATCAAGTGGGGTCACAGGTTAAGGGTAAAGAAGATATAATCATTCTTTTCTGTTCTCATTGAATCATATTTGTCTTTTATGATTTATATAACTGCAAGCATAGGAAACCAGATTTATAAAGGGATTCAAAATTGTGTCATCTAAGAAATGTCATTGCCATAATACCAGGCAATAAGACTTCTCCCTTGTGTGTTATAGGTCTTTAACATAAAGTTTAATACATAGTAGATGACAAACAAATTTGTGTAAAATGAAAGCAATTTTGGAAAAAATAAAAATAAACATAACAATTGTATTCAAATATTTGATGAAGGATTAGGTTGCTTTTGAAATTATGTAGCAGATAGAATTTTGACCAAATGATGGATAAAACCAGAAGCACATTATTATTAAATAAAAAAGTAAGTTATCTATTTAGTGGCTGATTAAGTTTGAAGAATAATTGTTTTTATTATTTCAGAAAAGATGCAAAATAGTCAGTGCTAAAAGTTATTTGAAAAATGATTTTGAAGTCATTAAATTTTTATAATCTATAATTGTGTTATCTCTTTTTTCAGTTTTCTAATTGCACAAATATTAATAAAACCCTGCTGGCACAATTAATAGAGATTTTAAGCTGTCCTTATATACTAAACTTTTGCAGAATGCTAAGCAAAGACTATCCATTATTTCTTTTGAAAGTCAGAGAAGTTACAGCTTAAAATGATAACAGAGAAATGACCATAAAACAGTGTATTTACATATATTCATGAAGTTCATTTACTCTTCTCATCAACTTTGATTAAGGAATCTCACAAAGTGAAATTAGTGGTACATGTCAAATCACATGGACGGCTGCTATCCTACTAAATCTGAAAATCATTCACTGTATCATTCTCATTCTCTCTGTTTTTCACTATCCTTGCCATGTGCACATGGAGGTTTATTCATATGCTTGGCATCTCCCAGGTTCCTTTGATTTCCGACCTCTCATTATTTGCTCAAAGGTACCAAAGGAATCACCATGCTTATCTCTATTAACAACCTTGTCCTTTCTTACCTCAACTGGGCAATAACTGTCTTCTATAGGTGGAATTCTTGTTGAGCAGACCAACATCTATGGCTTCCAAGTCTCTATGAGGCTTCAAAATCATTTCCATCATTCCAATCCTTTACCCAGAAAACCTGGAATTAGTGCTTCAGGGTACTACCATACCTTGCTGGGTCTCTTAATCCTGTACACATCATTGTAAAGAGCCCTTTTATTAAAACGTCTTACATTAGAATTGAGTGTCTTCATAATACTCTGAACATTACCCCCCTGCATGAAAAGCAGTAGCATAAGCATTGTAATCATCAAAACATCCAAGGACAAAGTAATTCTTCCTACTTCTGCCATTGTAAACCTTTTATTTAACTGTGTACAGATGTGGTCTCAGTGATTCAGCTCAGTCAGTGTCACAGTTTTGAAGAGTAGATAGAAATAAACAATTTACTTTGTTGTTACTATGCTCCATTGCTACTGGATAAGGAAAATGTGCTAAACACAGAATGTTGTCTTTCATTAAAATAATATTTCCATAATTTTTCTGAAACCAAAATATTTATCTGTTAAATTAATGTCAGGATTGAGTGGCAGTGATTTGGTTTCTCCCACACAATTTCAGACAAGATGGATAAAAACTACACAAAAAATGCTTTCAAATAAGTACTTTTGACTCAAAGCACAAAATTATAGGAAAGAAATAAAAGAAAAAGGAAAGGGAAGAAGGGAATGGAATTAATATGAGAAAATGAAAAAATCAAAACAAAGTCTTTGTAAATAGGGAGCGATGGAGGGGTTGAAGGGAGGGCAGCGAAAGGGGGAAAAAATAAGAACCGAGAGAGATTATGTAAAGGTGCAAATTTCCAATGATGAATGTCATTATATTGTATTCCTAAAATGTACCAATAAAATTAAATTTAAGAAAACAGGGAACACATTGAAAAAATAAATAAATAAATATACTTTAGAATGCTGCTGTGTGTCATTTCTTTACATTAGTCTTGGATTTTGGTTGAAATAAAATGCAACATTATTAGTTTAAAAGAATATTTATATAATTTGTATAAATATAGTATGTATGAAGACGAATACACATAAATCACATGTTATTTCCTGAATTTGAAATTATAAAAGTATCTCTCCATTAATTGCCAATACTTAGGAAGCATACACATATTTTTTAAAATATGTGCAATACAATATACAGTATGTCACAATCTTTGTAGTTGATCACGTAAGTACTAGGAAGAAGTTAGACACATATTTTCTCCAAAATCTAGATACTTAATGTAAATTTCACCAATAAACAGTAATGATAACACAAGTGGAGAGAAGGGGCAGCTTATTTGGAGACTGAATTAAACGGACATTTCATTGGACTTAATTCATGTGGAGTAAGTGGAACATTTTTATCTCCAATATTTTTTCTTAATATATAAGCTTCCTTAAATTATTATGAGAGTTTTGTGCTTTCCCTCTGATATTAATCATGCCATTTAAGTTATTTAGCATATATTGAGAACCTAACTTGAACCCTCAATTCTCTCAGATCAAATGGAAAGAAATAACCAAATGTATAACTCTTCTCAAGGGACATTGATATTCTTGGGGAAGGTTATTAGTCATGCTTATGCAGAAAAACTAGCTTTATAGGTGGTAGATAGTCAGACAGATAAATTGATTGATATCTGGGAATTACTCAGGGGACTGTGAAGGCTGACGAGTCTGACATGTGTAGGACAGGTTGAGAGGCTGGCAACGTAGAACAAGAGCTAGTGCTGGTGTCTTGGGCAGAATTTCTTCTTCCTCTGCAATACTTCACTTTTGCTGTCAAATTTTTCAGTTGATTGGATGAGGCTCACTCATCTAAGGAGTCTCTACTTAGATTTAACTAATTGTAGATTATAGTCCCATCCATAAAATTCCTTCACGGCAACACCTAGATTACTGTTTTATTGAATAACTGAGTACCATAGTCCAGTCAAGTTGACATATAAAACTAACCATCAGCGGAAGTAAAAACTTCACTGCCATAAAAACTGATATTTGTATAGTAATTTAAAATAAGGTTACTTTGCAAATTATCATGACTGATCATGTGCAACAGACCTGTGATTTATGTATTAAACTTATCAGCCTAACTTTTCATCGGGGCATATGAAGTGAAAGTGTAACATACAATATAACGTGAAAGAAAACCTGTGGAGATCTAGCGGTTTGTAGGCCAGTGGTAGAGTGCTTTTGAGTCTCAGAATTAAAAATTAAAATAATAAATGTCTCAGAGAGATCCTTAAGGGAGAGAAATATTAAGAAATTAATTTTTAAATTATAGCAACTAATTAATAAGTATTTTGAAGGACTCAAGAAGGCTGAAATCATTGGTTCCTACGCCTAAAGGTAAAAATACAAAAAACTTGGCAAATCATCCTTCATTTATTTTATTTGGCCTTTCTGATCTCAGTTTTGTCATCTGAAAAATGTGTATAAAATTAATCTCATAGGCTGTTAAGAGGAATAACTAAGGAATTCAATGTAACATACGGAGTGCTGCCTGTGTATATTTAAAACATACATTATTAGCTGTGATTATTCAAACAGTAGCAATGTTCAGCTCAAACTCTTTTTTACATCTTTATTCCTGCTGTTGAGATTTAGCTTTGTATGCTGGAAATGTTTATAGTCACTCAAAACTGATATATGTATCTTCCTAATTTTTACTCCCACCCTGGCTCCCTTGCATCTGGAAACTTTCCATGATTAAATTTCAAGCACAATATTACACACAAGTAATTTGGTTATAACATCACTTCTCAAGCCTTAATACCTAAGTGATATGGAAAATTCTTTCAATTATATGCTACGTGACCCAAGAAAACAAATTTAGAGCATGTCACAAAAGCAGAGCTTGTTGTACTATCACTATTTGTATTTAGGTAAAATATTAAAAGTAGTACTGGCATGGAAGGATAGATATTTTTTGTTTCAATTTCTTGTGAAATAAATATGAATTGTTTTCCTATGATATTAAATAGGGAAATAGTAAAAATAAACAATATGTTTGGGGGAAGAACATGGTAAATATAAAACACAACATTTAGATCTAATAAATATCAAAGTTAAAAATGAAATTAAAGGGGCTGGGGGTTTAGCTCAGTGGTTCCGCCACCTGCCTCACAGGGGCAAGGTCCTGAGTTCTATCCCTGGTACCAAAAAAAAAAAAACGAAATTAAAATATAATTTTCACTTCCTCTAGTAAGCCAGAATTACAAAATCTGAAACAAATTGATGTATAATTAGATTTATTTTTGAGACTTGTTGAGGATTTTTCAGGAAATACAAATTGCCTAAATAACATTTTGATTCATTTAATTAGGACAAGAAGAGGAAATAAAAATAACCAATTTATTATGTTAACAGAAAACATGCTTTGTGGCTCACTATGAGATTATCAGTAGTTGTCTATGAACAGACTCTAGTCCTTATAAAAATTGTTCCTCTTCATCCATAATTTCTAATGAAGTTTATTGAACTGTACAGTAGGGATAATATTCTGTTTAAAAGTGAATTTCTAACCTTACAGGGATTTTTTAAATATAAGTAAGGTGCAGATTGAAACTCATGATATATATTTCACCTCAATCCTTCCATTCTAAATTCAAAAGGGCATAACAACTCTGGTTTCTCCTGGCAAATAAAACAAAACTGGTTTTGCAAACATTAATGAAAGCTTCACTTTTGATTTACTCTGAATAGATGTAGTTGATGTCTCCTTTGGGTTATGGCACTTGACTGTAAAGCCTATCAATATTTTATTGATTAGAGAATGAAAAGTCAATGGAGTTATTTACTATGGCCAACATAAAAAATTAGTGAGTTCTTACGATCAGATATGGTAAGAAATAACAAATATGCAGACAATTATTTTAGAAGTTTGTTATTAGAAATCATTATGATTTAAACAGCTTTAGTGGAGACTAACATGTATATATGTATTCAAAGATAATTTGTATTTATTTTTCACATTAACTATACTAATAAGTCCATTGATATCCTAGTGAGCATGATATGGTGATATATTTTATAACCATTTTCCTTGCTATAGAAATATATTATTGAAAATTATTTATATGAAGGAAAATAAATTAGTTTGACACTAAATTAAGAAAGAATTATAAAATACTGTCAGAGAAGGAAGGTAAGTTTGTTCAGCTGCCAGCTGAAATACTTGCACTGGGTGAAAATTCCAGCTTCTCCTATTTTACCTTATGCTTTTTAATATATCGTGCTATTTAATCTTCTATCTGGATCAGTGCTTACATGTCCATTTTGAAGGTCTCTGCTCTACTAGATGTTCTCCGATTTAAAGGCATTCTAGGTCATTAGTTTTATAAGTAACATTTTTTCAGGTCACTAAATTCTCAGAGTTCTTTTTATGATATATTTTACTTGATATTTCTGTACACGGTCTCTTGATAGATTCCTCTGGGTAAAAGAGCAAAAAGAATAAAGGGCAAAATATGTAGGCAATAACCTAAACAGCAGGGCCAAAGACTATTCAGTTCTGCTTTTTTAGCAGATAGGGTGCCTACACTAATTTTCTCATTGTGAAAAGGCATTTTTTTTTCAAAGATAGCAAAGCATGTGTGAATATGCATGTTTTGATATGTACACTGATAAAAATATTTAAAATATTTCTTTAACTCTAATCACTATTATGAGGGAATTGTTAAAATAAAAAAACAGAAATTGAAGATGCCGTTGTATATCTTTAAATTTTGCATCCATTTCCTGAAATTGACTGTATGAATGAAAAGAAAAAATATTTTTATGAGTTGTAACACTTACTGATGTAAATGTAAAGTGGGAATAGAGAAAATGTTTTTATCTTTTCTGGAGAAAGTTAAATAGAGTGTTTAAGTTCTTAAAAGAACTACAGCTTAAGAGTAGCTTAAATCTGTCTGTATAAATGGAAAGCACTTTTTACCTCCCTCCCACCATCTTACTTCCAAGACAAAGAAAAATGTTCATGATTCTTACAAGAAAAAGCCCATTATGTGTAAAGTTAAGAGTAGCAGTTTAGTGTAAAAGAGGTAGGGAAAGCTAAAGGGTTAAAAACAATAAATTTTGGCAAAGCCAAGAACCAAGTGACAGTGACATCCCTTTAATGGAGAATGAATTGAGACCATGAGGAAGGAACTTCTAGAGAAGAGACTGACTTCAGTGATGTTCAGAGACAGTCTGTGTTAGACATGTTATGCAAAAATGATGGAAGGTCCAGGACAATTGCTGCACAACCTTATTACTGAGTTGTAAATACATAGACCTGTTGCTTGTGTGTGTAAGTATGGGGCCAGACATCAGAGGAGATTGCTTTTTTTCCCAGAAATGTGGATAATAAAAATATTAAATGAATAAAATTAGATGAGTTAAAGTAATTTTCAGAGTAGCTTAGTCTTTATACACTCAATCACCTTTATATGCATAACACGGCCAAAAATTTAGTGGGTCAATGGGTAGAAAGTGGTATTGAAGTGTAACTATTTTAATTCCCATGAATGAAGTAAAATACAATGTCTTTCAAAATATGTATTTAAGAAACTAAATCCAATTATTGTGAGATATTAACAAACATTATTAGAATATCTTAGAAGTTTCTTTCAATTTTTTAATGCAACACAAAAGGTTTAAAAATTAGATTAGCAACTGGTGGGATTGAACTCATTTTGCCAAAAATTAAGAAACTTAAATAGCAATCTGCCTAGAAAAAAAACTTATCTTTGTATCAGGTTGTTGCATTACTCAGCCTTCCCATTGCTTAGACAGAATATCTTCACACTTGCAATTTAAAAGAGAAGAGATTTATTTTGGCTTATTGTTTTTGTGGGTTCAGTCCATGATTGACTGGGTCCAGTTGCAGAAACTACATGATGGAAAGTCATGGTGGAAGAAAACTGCTCATAACATGTCTATCAGGAACCAGACAGAGAGAAAAGGTGAGATGGAAATAAAAATACATACTTTCAGGTTACACCGTCAGTGATCTACCTCCAACCAGACGCCACCTCTGAGTAGCACAGTCAGTACATTACTGAATTTATCAATGGATAAACTCACTGTTTAATATACTACCCATGCAAAACAATTATATACCAAACCCAAGATACATTTGCAGGACATTTTAGATCCAAACTATAACAGCTGAAGTTTCCATAAAGCAAAGGTAGAAGATGTAATCAAGTAATACCAACTGTCCAACACATGTATATATTTTTATTAGTGGTATATTTGTTCAACTATTTAAGCTTTTACTCATACTTTAGTGTGACAGAAGCAGACAGGAGTCTGCTAATATAAACTTCACCCTTTCCATGTTCTTCAGTGGTAATTGTTTTCTAATGCAATATCTGAAACTTTCTTAGCAGATGCCAAGGTATTAACATATCAAGTTAGGTTTGTGATCAGTTATGTAAGGATCAGTGGATAAACACATTCAGTAACGCTTCCTGGGGTGGAGCAGGTGTGAGCAAGGTGTATCTATATGGTCTCCCAGATGTCTACCAATTTAGCCCCAGTTTTCCAAAGACTAATGTGCACATTGGTATATCCTCATTTGATTGTCTTTCCTTCCATGTTTATTCTTTTTGTACTGTTTGGTTGAACTACATACTATATGAACCAAATCTAAGAAAACCCTTATGTTTCCACAAAATTGTTTTACTAGCTTACAAAAAAGCAAACAATTTGATAAAATAGTGAATAGAAATATTAAGTTTCTGAAGTTATAAATTACAGAGTGCAATCTTCAAAATTTTAAAGCAGTTATTAAAGGTGCCTAGAAGGACAAAAAAAATAGCATTTTTATCATTATATTAAAATTACAATAATATATTTGTTGAAAATTCTTAAATTTCCAAATTTCTTTCTATGTATTATTATTAATGACAATCTTTTAATTCTTGGAACCAATGACTAATTCTTTTAGAATTGCCAATGTAAGACCATATATTTTTTTGTTTGAGAAATATTCTATTTAGGAAAACAAAACTGTGACATCAAAATGTGCTGGCTCTTGTCTTTTATATCTTAGATAAGGCATATTTCAGGTAATCAGAAAATAATCATTAGTTTTAAGATATAAATTTATGAGGGAGATAAATATATGCTGATATACAAGTTTCAATGTGTGTGTAAATTATTCATGTAATCTTTGATCATTAAAATAGTATTAGAAGCCAATATTTTCCTTAAGATGAAGATGAAGTTTTTAATATTTCCTTCAGGTACATTAAAAATCAGATAGCTATTAAGATATATAGATAGAAAAAAGTATAAGATGACTCTAAATTGTGGAGACTGCTGTGTGGACTCTGGGTTTTCTTTTTGCTGCATACATCACTAATTAAGCAATAAAGAAGTTATCAGCACAAAACACCAATGACTAATGACAAGCAAAACCCCTCAAAGCCTGCTCTTTCTACCTGAAATACAAGGAAAAAAACAGCCTAACAAAAGAGAATGGATTTAAGTAATAGCTGTCCTGCTATGACCAAGTACCATAGTCTAAACTGTGGACCCACTACACCATCATGAACAAAATATGAATGAGACTCATATTGCTCACTTAATCAGCTGTAAAGGATTACCCTTAAACTGAGGTGTGGTGGCCACACCTATAATATCAGCATTTGGGGAAGCTGAGGCAGGTGTATTACATGTTTGAGCCCAGCCTAGCCATGAACTTAGCAACTTGATGAGACCTTGGCTCAAAAGAAGGGAATAGGGAGAGGAGCTTGAGATGTAGCTCAAGGCAAAGGCCTTGACTTCAATCCTCAGTACAGGGATTGTATCACAAAAGGCCAGAAAGCTGAATAAAAAACTGAAATTTTCATCATCTTTGGAAGATAATTTAAACTTCCATTTTTACTTTGGTCTTATGGTGTCAGTAGGGACAACGTGGAGATTTTAGGTGGCCACCATCACCTGGCTCCAAAGAGGATGCTTTTCAGTACCCTGAGGGAGTCCAGGCAGTGGAAGACTCCTGGAGAGTCAGGACTTGCTGCACCTGGAGGGAATGAGTCACACTCTTGGTTGGGAAAGAAAGAAGCTTGTGGGGCACTTTAAGGCACCCTTGAGTTGGTCAGGTAGTACAGTACACATGAAAGCCCAAGGGGAAACTTCAATGACACCCTTTCCATGGATAAGGAAGTGTATCCTCACATCTGGAGTGTCAGTGGAGTCTGTGGGAGAAAACATACAATGTATAAAAGCAAGTGAAAAACATAACACCTCCAGTGGCTGCTCATCTTTGTCAGAATTGAATCCAGGCTAGTTGTTAGGCTCCATGGTCCTGAATGAATAACTGCATCCCATCTCTGTATCCTCACCTTTTGTCACCATTTGTTTACTAAGCTCAGTGATCACTGCCTATTTATAATTTCTAAAACTGCCAAATTCCTCACTGCCTCCAGACTTTTTTGTAGCCTGCTTTTTCTTCCATGAAAGGTCCTCCATCTCCAACATTCTTCCTCCTCAGCCAGCTCATGATTAGCCTCAGACAGTAACTTCTCAAATCCAAATTCAAGTACAGTTTGTAAGTTTTCTTTTTAATCATATCTTCTATTTTGCCTCCTGGGACATATCACACATAATTATGCATTTAGTGTTTTTCATTTATCTCTCTTTGTAGACCATATCATCCAGGACAATGAAAAGCCTTAGATTTCACTATAAGCCTTGAAATACAATAAGTGGGAAACATTCAACAAATTACTCCATGACTAGAAAACAATGCTAGTGGTAGAATTTAGATGTTGGAGTTTATGAGTATTCAACTTCAGTTTCTTTTAATGTTTCTATATAAAATGAAATGCCTAAATGTAAGACCTGAAATTATGAACCTACCAGAAGGAAACATAGGGGAAATAGGGGAAACAATTTTAAGACATAGGCATAGCCACTGATATTTTGGAAAAGACCCCAGTAGAACAGGAAACTAAAGCAAAACTAGACAAAAGGCTACCATCAAACTAAGATACTCATTCCTTTCAGAAGAAACAATCAACAGAGAGAGAATCTATGGAACAGGGAACAATTTTCCAACCTGTTTATATAACAAAGGATTAACATACAGAGTATATAAATACAAAAACTTAATACATAACTTATGCTTTCAGCATGTGGAAATTCAAGCCTGTTACATTTCAAGGGTAAGGTGACTATACTTGGCATGTGACCACTCTGTTAAACAACACTATTGTTTAGTACATTTGAGCTAAAACATAACCTACCTTATGTGATGGCTAATAATTATCAACAAATTCAAAGTCTGCCAGTTAGAAAAGATATTCAAGCAATTTAATAGGTAATGTTTTTATAGTGCAGTTACATCACATAACCTAAAGTGTCATGAGACACTAGGCAGGAGGAAACCTGATGCTCTATTTCAAATGCTATAAATCTGCAGTGTTAAGCATCCTGGACAATATTTGACATCATTATTTGTCTACAACTTTTCCTGTGTATGCCAAAACTATTACAGCTATGCTCAAAGCTCACTTTTATTACCAGTTCTAAAAGCTGAACTTGGGGCTCTCCAAAATGATTTGATTTATTAGGTTTACTTATACTTTTGTGATACAATAAGAAGTTTATAGTATGTTTAACATTTTATAAGCTCCTAAAAAGCTTCTTTAATGTTTGACTTCATATTCTACCAGGCCAACTTTGCCAAGGGCTCATGTTTTTTGAGTTTTCTTTTTCTATTCTTTTCTGTCAAAATCAAAACTGAGAGAATAAAATATCTCATATTTTCAGGCAAGAAGTAAGAAGAATCATAAATTTTACTTTCTATAACTTTTCCTTTATCTCATGAATAATCTAAATAGGGAAAGCTGGCTTATTATTTTTTAAAATTCATTTCTATTATAAATTGATAAGCTAGAGTAATATACATTGAGTTCTCAAAGTCATTCAAACAAGGCAGGGATATCACACAGAATACATAAATTATTGTTGGGAAAATGAAAGGCTAGTGCAAAATCTAGACAAAAAAAAATTTATTTGATGTTATCCGTGCCTCTTCAGTTCTCTCTTCTGCTTCCTGGCCACAATGGCATGAGCTACTTTCCAGCTGTCATGACATGAGCTGCTTTACTATCCTGTGCTCTTTCATGTGTTGTTTTTGCCTTGGAGCCTGCTGACCATGGACTGAGCCCACTGAAATTGTGAGCTAAACTAAAGTTCTATTATTTTAAATTGCAGGTTTCTTGTATTTTAGAGACTGGAAAGAATCTAACGTTCTAGATTTTTATAAGAACAGCCAGATTAATGATGTTACCACCTGCTTAAATGGTAAGTTTGAGAGGGAAAAGAAATCAGTATTGTCATATAAAGGGTGATATCTGTTAAGTATCCATACTGAAACTTTGCCTGAGCGGGTCAGTAGAGGTTTGAATCTCAGAGGAAGAGTCAAGTCTGGACATATTCATAGTTTATCAATTATATTTAAAACCATTGGATTAAATGGTATCAGTGTGTAATTGTAGATGAAGAATTAGCCCTTGAAAAGTTTAATAGTTGAGTCTTGAAAGAGTGGAATCATTGGGCCGGGGATTCAGCTTAGTGGTTCTGGTGCCTGCCTTGAAAGTGCAAGGTCTCAAGTTTGATCCACTGGTACCAAAAAAAAAAAAAAAAAAAAAAAAGGAGCAGAATCAAGAAATGAAGATAAACAGGAGAAACCAATGAGATAAGAAGAAAATCAGTGGAATGTAGTAAATAATAAACTAAGTAAGAAATTTGCTTTAAGAAGGAGGGAATGGGGGCCAGGGATTTAGCTCAGTGGCATAGCGCCTGCCTCGCAAGCACAAGGTCCTAAATTCAATCCCTGGTACAGCAAAAAAAAAAAAAAAAGAATGAGGGAATGGGAAAAAAGAGGAAGTGGTCAGTAATGACAAATAACTGTTTTGGACAGAGATCTGATTAATTTTAGGACTACCTCCCAAATTCAAATATTCTCAGTTTCTGCAAGTAAAGCTGGATTTACAACTCTAGGCCATCTTGTTATATACACAGAAGCACATTAAGTAATTCTGAAAAACAAAAAGTCTGCTAAGCTATTAATCTTTTAGACCAGAGAAACAAAACTTTAATATTTTACCATTTAATCCACCACTTTCTCTTCATGGGATTTTGGTTAGGGAAGCAGTTATAAAAAAAATTATCTGCTACTGAGAACAATTATTTTTCTCTATTTATTAGATAGAAAATGTTAAAACAAAATGTAATTTTGACCACTTTAAGAACTATTATACTGACACTTGACTCATCTGATGGGAAGAGTGTTACACTTAGTGTAGGAAAACTGCAGGAACATCCTGTTTGTGTTGTGCTTTAAAATATCCATTTAACAGTATTTCTTTTTCCTAGGCATTATACATTGTAAGATAGACACAAGGGGATCATAGGTTTCAAAATAATCTAGCACCACATCCTCAATGCCAGCAATCATTTTATTTTCCATCTCAGTTATAACTGAACAGTGGAAGGTACCTTTCTAGCTTCATAACCCCTGTACCCTCTTATTGCACCAAAGTTCTTTTCATTTTAGCAAACATGTTGTGCTGTGCGATATTCTTCGGTTACATAAAAATTTCTTTCACACAGTTTGAATACCACTGAGTGTCATATCATGGTGTCATCTCTTGTGACTACTATTTCCCTCATTTCTTTGTATTGTCTAGGGTTTTCTTAATTTCTGGTATTCTTCACAGACTCTTTCTTGTTTTTTTTTGTGTTTTTTTTTTCTTTTTCTTTTTCCTGGTACCAGGGATCGAACTCAGGACCTTGTGCTTGCTGGGCACGAGTAGCAGAACTGAGCTAAATCCCCAGCCAGACTCTTTCTTTTGACAACCTGTTTTCCACTTATAGTATTACCCTACATAGGACTGAAAAGGGACATAAATCATATTTATTTGTTAGCACTTTATTTTTAATTCAAAGCATGCATGTTAGCTCAAAAATAGTTGAGTTTTGAATATAAAGCATTTTGAAATTTTTAAGAAAATTTCCTTTCCAACATTTGAACACACATCATTTTGTCGTGGAAAGAAGTAATGATTTTTACACATCACTCTCATAGATTCAAGCTGTGTAAATATTGTTTTGTGTTTCCAGCTCTTGGTTTTTCCCAGGAATCTGAAACCCATAGAAATGCAGTGATCATGTTTTTCAGTGAATAGTGCGGTTGACTGTGGATGACAGAGATCTTTCAAATCAGCAGAAGTGACAAACTAGTTAAAAGCTTTTTATAACATATCACCATGGCATGAATAGGACCCTTTCAATGGGTTATTTTATATACAATACATTTCTCAGGTTCTGGGGTTTTGGAAATTTCTCTGGCTTTTTGGTTGACTCTTAAGGAAATCTAATTTTAAACATTTACCATGAAATATGTGAAACATTTTAAAATTTACTTTAACTGTATCTTGCATATAGTTGCAAATATATAACTACTCTGATCATACTACTTGTCAATGCAAAGGTTGGTGGTGAAGGGGAAGGAACATCCCGATTCAGAGGCTGTACCACTTTAGACTACGAAGCAGGAAGGGCATGGACACATGAAAACCTTACACGTCCATTCTGGGAAACCGAGCATGTAGACTCAGCCTACAAAATCATCTCTATTCTTCAGTATATTGTCAAAAAAAATCTCAAGAAAGTTACAAACAGTCCATGGTTTTGGTTTTGCAGTTTGGTCTATTTCCTTCTATTCCTCCACTATTCTTCCAATAGCTCTGAGATATTTCAGAGCTAAATTGTGCTTCTCCTTTATTCCATGTCATCCAGAAACTCCACTCCAGTCAGTCCTGAAGGCAGGAGAGGTGATAACATTAAAATCCTGTTTGAAATTGACATGGCTAAATTGTTTTTATTAATGGACAATCACTTAAAATTTATGAGATCTACACATAATATAATTAATAGAATTGGGATGGCAAAACAAGATTTGTAGAATCATTTATTAATTTAGCAAGTCAATAAATAATTTTAGAGTATATACCACAGGACAGAAATTGTACTAGTTCGTGTGGATATAGCCATGAATTCAAAGCAAACAAAATATTTATCATCAAGGACATTAAATTTTACTTCTACTAAAAGTATACTTGAAGGCAGTAATTGGAGAAAAATTAAACCTATTTCTGTATCAACTTCACTGAACTGAAACACAAAAGTTATCTCTTAAAACTTATAGGCAAGAATTTCACACTAAAGACCTGATATAAAAATTTTAGTTGTTTGACAAATATGTATGTCCACAATTTCTACTAATAATTTCTAACAATTTCTACCCTACTGAAAATAACTCTGTGTCCCTTGCCTCTGTACTCTCAGAGTTGCTCATTCTCCTACACTGTCCTGCACTACATCTGAAAAGGTCATTTATAAGTGGGAAGATGAGAAATTTTCATCTTATTATTTGCTAGGACCATAGGTAACCAAGGGTTATTTTAATATTTAAACCTTTGTTTGCCCAGGTCTTTGAATCAGTTAGCTGGACTTCAACCATAAATAGTCCAATGACTACGTGATAAACAAGCCTGTAATTCTTCAAGAAGCAGTACATCCCTTTGCTTCTGAATCCCATTGTGGTCCTACTTTACTTGTGTTTTCATATGCCTTCAACTTACTTAGCTTTGGTAGTTAAGTCAACATTCTTAGTTTCTTCCCTTGAGTCATTTTTATCTACTTTAAAGGCTGTGGCTGTTCCTAAATGCTTAATTGTTTATTATAAACATTTCTATTTACATTGCGCTTTCATAATATGTGTAATATCTCACCCTTAAATCAATCTTTTAAATTTTATCTTCAAAATATTTAATGTTCCAAGACCATAAATTTCTGAAAATCTTGTGATCTTGTTTGCAAACTGAAATACTTTCTCAACTTTAGTCTTTATATTCAGTACAAGCTGACACACAAAAAACTAGTGTTTTGTATATTCATTTGCTTATCCTAAAAGTTTATTTTATAGATTGCCTTTCAAGTATTTCAGGTAACACTTCTACGGCTTTGTTTTTGCCATTGCATAGCATTGATTTCCATGTTGCAAGTAGACAAAACAGCGTTCCTGGTATTCTCTCCTTAATTTCCAAGCCAATGGTCACAGGAATCATACAATAGAAGCCACAATGAACATTTTTTTTCAATTTAAAATAGATATTGTAAGAATTTATAGTATACAGTATTAAGAGCATAGTGGTATATAATAGGTCAGATATAATAGTAATGACAGTTCCAATACAAAAGTAGTCTACCTTGATCTATGGAAATCTCTGATTAAATGTGTCCATAATTTACTTTGTAGATTTAAGGAAATATTTCCCTTTATTAAAGAGTATCTAGAGATCCTGTACTTTTTAAAAACAGTATTAGAATTAATTTCTTGAAGTTTAAATGGCAGTAAGACTAGAAATAAAATGCAATTTCTGTTTTCTTATTTTAACTCAAAAAGTCACTACAAAAGCCACTAAAACTGCACTACTCATACCTATCATTTTGAATTATGAGCATATTAATTTTCTCCAAAGAAGAAATATAGATGAATGGCTTAGAATGGGACAGTAGGGGACAGTTAAAAATGATTTTATGATTCAAGTCACTGACACTTGGATTGAAAATTTTTAAGAGATATAAGTCAATTGGATTGAGGAATACATGTAAAGAATCTGTTTTCAGACTTTCATTTTGCTAAATTTTACTGAACATATTCTTCTTCAGACATGTAGTGCACAGGAAATATTGAAACCTTAAATTTGATGCCTCAATTTCATAGCCAATTCTTATTGTGTTGTATATTTTATTGCATTTATACTTAGTATGAGAGGTAGGAAAGGATAGAGAAGTTACAAAAGCCAATGGCTGAGATAAGAGATCATAGCAATTGTCCTGCCACTAATACTAACTATAGCTGGAAATAACTTGTACCTCTCTCCAGGTTCCAATTTTCATGTCTTATTATGAAAAATCTAAAGACACCATCAATTTCTAGTTTATTCTAAAATTCTACTAAAAATTATTTTGATTACTCACATGTAACAACATATTTTGTTTCATAATTGGTAATATACAAAAAAGATGAGCTATTATTATAATTTCCTCCCAGTTAGTAGAAAGAACATTTCAACATTAGTGGTTCATTCAAAGACATATTTTCCAGAATGAGATAATTAGCATTTCTAAGTATTTTTTTCTAATTTCCTTGTCTGTACTTAAGGGTAATAATACCATGCATATTGTCATAAGGCAAATAATAATGCATCGACTCATAAACTATAAGGTAATATGTGCTGAATTATTTATTTTCCTTGCTAATGTATATTTAAAGAAGAAATAACTAGAACCAAATTTTCCCATGTTAAGCAGAGAGAATATTGTTTTAAATATCAGACATACACAAGGAGAATGGGAACACAAATTGTAAGGTCATAAAATGGTTGATATAAACACAGGAAGTGGTAATCAATGATTGTCCTAAACTATTTACACTAGCTTGTGTCTTATTATATGTAAATATAATATTAAAAAGAGAGGATTAAAAAATTAACAATTTTGTGTTTTAAAATTCAGTTTCTACCAGCACAAAGAATATGCTATACTTCTCTAAAATATAAAAAGTAGTAAATTTCTGGCAATACTTTTGTGAAATAAATATTATTTGGTTATTTTAAGAATGCTAGAAATCCAATCATCATGCTGAAAACAAAATGGTAGTTGAGTGTATGTATGTGTATATATATATATATATATATATATATATATATATATATGCAGGCATATAGTTACATCTGGCTAACTTTAGGTACATACCACTCAATGTGTTTTTAAGATGTAATTTAATGAGTATAAATGGAGAAAATTATCGAGTTTTATTTTGAAAGCATTGTACAATATGTTATATGCTTGCAAAATATGTGTTCAAAATAAGAGCATTTTTATTCAGAAATTTTAAATTTTTCATAAATATTAAATTATCTTAAGGATTATGGATTTTTAAGGCACATACTAGTGTTATTTTTTTCTTCTTTTGTTGGGCAGAAGGAATTTTATAGTGAAATATTACCCCAATTGTACAAAGCTTATAAAATCTTTCTAATGGTCATTAAACTTTAAAGAGCTCAAATAGTGATTTTTCTGGTCAATGTCTTTATATTCATAATTTTGTCCAAGAGTATTTTCAAAGTAGTAGATAAGTCTCTCACTTTCAGACTCTTGTTTTCAGTATGGTACTTGGAACAGACAAAATTAGATAAGATCTTTATTTGCTTCTTTGTATTGTGTATTTCCTTTGGAATCAGTCCTAGGACATCCATTAGGTCCTTAATTCAGTCTACAAGACAAAATTCTGTTCAAGTTAAATCAGTGAAAATTGCTGTAATCAAATATTACCATTTTTATTAGACATTTAGAATTTTACATAAAATTTATTAGAAGAGATGTTTCTTTAAAAATGCTGAAGAACAACTTTGAAGTACTGCGATTGAGTCAAAAGTGATTCTTTTGTGAAACTATTTGAAAAACTACTTATATAAAAGTGAATAGCAATTATGGAAATGATAAAAAATTAATGTTCTATTTATTTATTTAACCTTGGGTCCAGGGAGCACATATCATAATTATTCTTTATTTTGAAAATAAATATACATATGCACTTTCTAAGTAAAGTAAAAGTTATAATCGCATGGTAAATTTCAAAGTTTGAAAGTAAAAATTTCAGAGTGATATTTTAAATTGTCATCTTTCTTTTTCAATCATATCGCTAAAATCAAGTTGAATTCACCTTTACTCTTAAGTGTACAATATTTTTCCTTATTATCTTTTATCCTGAGTAATCATTCAAGTATTTTATATATTTTTGAAGAAATGGACTTATCAAAGAGTTAAATATAGTCATCAATAAAGAGTATTTACAGCCTTGTACCATGAGATTTCAGAGGGAATGTTGAAAAGGGTGGATTACATAGTATCATTATCTTAGAAAAAACAGTGAGCTGGTAGTAAATAAGAAATAGATTAAAAGAGGGCAAAAAGATTAATTCTGATGAAGAGAAAACCAGATGGTATAAAATGGCTATTCAATGTTGAAAAGTTTAAGCATGATTCATTTCATTTTTACACTATAAGTCACTATCCTAATCTTACTGAAAGTCTTGCAGACAGTTGAGATAATGACAATATCATGTTTTTTGATGTATCATTCCATTAATGTTTCTCTCAAATTTTGAATATTGATTGTTTCTGAACATGCCAACCAATTTGGTGGCCACTTTCTTTTCAGAAAGTATTTCTAGAATGTTCAATCATCAGCTGTTAAATATCTGAACAATTTCTTTTGTCTGGCCAGCTGCTAAAGTGTTCAGTTCCTGGGCTTATTTCATCTCACATACATAGTAGTCTGCCTGCCAATAGCGTCACATCTCAGCACCCTTCAATGGGTCCTGATACTATCCTTTCAGTGGCCAGCTGTTGCATTTATAGTTAAATGGTCACCAAACCAAAGGCCACATAAAAACAATGCCTTGCCTTTTTTGGGGGGGGGCGGTGTTTAACTAGCCCAAGTTTCATCATCAATATCATATTGTTATGAGCTATTGCCAGCATTCTACACATCTCCAGAAAGCTTTCCGAATTCATTTTGTATTCACTATAGATGACAAGTAATTGAAGCAATCCACCTGCTCTATGCTTGTCTGTCAACTTTGATACTGGTTGCAGCATGAAAGACGTTTGCTTATTGTTGTAAATTTGGATACTATTTTTGTAGATGAAGTGAAAATTGTGTTTTATGATGTATCTCTACAGGTCTTTTTGACTTTGAAAAGTACAACTAAATGTGTTACAGTTTTTTAGTATTCATAAATGCATTATTATTTGATCCCTAAACACATTTCAAGATGAAAAATATATTAAATATTATTCATAAAATAAATATGGCAAATTATTTCTTGCTTTATAAAGGTACACATATTTATTACAATTTAAATGTTGGAATAATGATATGAACATTTATTTTCTATAATGTATGCTTGGAACAAACAAAAAATGTAAATATATATAGAAAAAACACCTCTCTTGGTGTTTTAATCTGATGCTTCATTAAAAAATTAATATTTATTGATATCTTTCTAAATCTACCTTTTATATCTTTACAAAGCAATATAAACATGTAAATATGAATGCCATTCATCTACTTTGCCTTAAAGTATCCTAGTGTACAGATTTTACCAATTCATTTAAGGAATATGTATATCATTTTGCTCAATGTTACTTTCTCATGTATATTAAAAACTCTTGGGCCAGGGATTTAGCTTAGTGTTTTCGCCGCTTGCTGTGCAAGTGCAAGGACCTGAGTTTGATCCCCGGTACCAAAAGAACAAACAAACAAAAAATTCTTCCCTAAGTGAATAGATATATTTCCAAACAATTCCTCATAAATTTTTATCTTTTTTGTTAAATTTCTTTGATCATGACAATGTTTTGAATTTAGATTGTTTCTAATTTTTATTTAAAAACAATTATAATGAGAAATATGATGTATAAATATTGATAGCTTTTTCAATTCCCTGTACTGAAAAAAATGGGTAGCTTTGATTATTATGCTAGGTTTCTAGAACTGAAATTAATAAAAGAAATGAAACTTTAAAAATCTTGATTTACATTGTCTCTTGTTCAACAGAAGAAAATTTATATTGCAGTAGTCAAAGAAAATGCTATGTTTTGATGTAGTATATGACATTATTTTTATGTTATATATTTCCCACTCAAATGTAAGTATTTACAGACAGATGATTATTACTTTATAACTTATTTCATGAGGCATTCATACTAAAACTATTTTATTGTGTGCTAGGGATGTAACACAGTGGTAGAGTGCTTGTGTAGCATGTACAAGGCCCTAGATATGATCACCAGTAAAGAAAATATTTATTATTCTTATAGCCAAAAGGTAGAAAAGTCAGTTGAGAAGTAAATACTATTTGCATTTTATCAAAGGTTATGTTAATTTATGTATTTACACACAAACTTGGTAAAGAGTCAATGAAACAGGAACACACACATACTACATATATATACATAGATATAAATATATGGATAAAGAGCAAAAGAGAGAGAGACACAGAGACAGAGTTTACCACTGCTTGCAAAAGCAGAATTACACCTTAAACAGTTTTATAATCAAATTCAAAGTATAAACTAGTAGAAAAATAATGTAATCATTACATGGCTTAGGGAAATTGAATTTTTATACTGCTAATTTTTCATAATGAGCAAAAAGATTACAATAAAAATTAAATATAAATAAGATAAACTAAACATAAAATTGTATAAATGCAAAAACTGAATATGAAATTAATACAAATAATTAAATGAGTTTATTATTTTTTCAATAAACATTTTCTTGAAGATGTAAATGTAAAATAAATAAGGCCTATAATGTTTGTGCAATTGCACCAATATTAAAACTTAAATTAATTTAGAACCCATTTTAAACTGTTAAATAAATAAACTGTGGTGCGGTTATGGATAGATGAATAATTATTCATGACTTAGGGAGTGCAAATTGTTCTAATCACATTGGAATGTAATTTGACAGTATTTTGTCAAGTTTAAAAACATAGACTGTCAGGGCTGGGAATAAGAACTCTATAGTTATAAGTGCATGTACAGATTTATATATTTTACGTGAATAAATGGTAGAAAATCTGTTTAATTTATAAATATAAATTATGAGCTAAAATAGCAAAGCAATTTTGTTTTCATATTTGTTTCTTTATTTTTATTTGGTGAAGGTAGTTTTTTTACTTTCAAAATTTGGATATGATTTATATTTCTTCCTTATTACTTTAACCCTCCCCCTCAAATAATAATACTATCTAAAAGAACAGCAAAAATAGAAAACCTTATCTGATGTAATAATCAAAGGTTCGTGGTCTCATTCTTTTTCATATGTGAGTTTCATTTGTCCTAAGGAGGAAGACTACTCTGAGAAGAAGAATGTGGTAAGATTATCTTCCCGTTCTCCCCTCATCTTTTCCCATCAACTTCACAATTTTCTAGTCCCTTTTCCTCCAAGCACAGAAGTCTAGGGGTGGAATGAAAGAAAGGAAGTTAAAGGATATGACAATCCCTTTTAGGGGTGGAATGTGGTAAGTTAACACATTCTTATGGAAGCATAGGTGATATCAAAAGCAAACTCATGCTGGAGTGGATTGTTGCTATTCAGAGCAGCTTTCCAATGGCTGGAGGAGAAACACAGCCACACATTCTGGCATGTCAGGCTCTCTCCCTCTTTGGCTGCATCAAGATGCTGTGGACTTTCCCAGCTGTGCTCCACTCCATTCTGTTTTCTTTGCAAAGTGTATATTATGGAGAGCCCAATCTCAACCTTTCTCTCTAAATTCTCCTCTCATCCAGTCTATATAAAACACTAATAATCTTTGCCCTAATAAAATCAGTTGGAAATAGATACTGTTAAAACCAAAACAACTATGCTTAGTGTGTGGTGAAGACACTATTAAGAGTGACTAGAAATAATGCATGGCTCTACATATCTTATTTAATTTTATTTCATGTATCTCATTTCTTAATTTTATTCATAAAATAAAAATTACTTAATTTATAAAAATCAATAAACAGATGTCAAAATCAATTGTTTTTGAAGACAACACACTTTCCAATACTTTCAATGTTATAATTTATAATTAGAGTAAAAATAATTATAGGTTGTGTCAGGATAGATAAAACTATATGAAATTAAAAAGTGGATTGGAGAAAAACATAATGATGATGACTAAATCATTAATGACATCATAGGAAAAGAGAAGAAAGAATTTAGGATAGTAGTGACCTAATTTGCTAATATATGTATATATATATATGTGTGTGGTATAAATATGTATATTTCACTTTCTATTTTTCTTCCAATGTAAATTTTTGCAAAGTTCTTTTATACACTAAAATTTTAATTAATTATATCTGCAAAATCATATTTTCTCTACATATTTTTATTTGATTTTTATTTTACAGTTCTTTTATTTTTTTAAATGTTTGGAAAAGCCAATAATGAACAAAGGTTTACATATGGAAAGGGGAAAATTACCTGAAGGAGGAAGTTCCATGAAACAAAGGAATAAAATATGAGGCATACCAAAAACAAGGAAGTGATTTTTTCTTTTGTTCTGAAGAAGGATACTTTCACGTTTTCTGTGGATCTAACCAGACCTGTGGTGGTTGTATATCTATTGTAGATGTAAATCTGAAAAAAGCTGTCATTTCATTCAATCCTTTTGTTTTCATTATAATGTGTTATTATACAATTCTTATTCCAATTTATCTGCTTCAAGTAAAAGCAGTTTGAGTAGTAACAGGCTTCATCTATGTGAAAAATAATAAATATGTCTTACTCATTAGGTAAAAATAAGTGAAAGTCTTGTAAAGGTTGTGAATTATCTAGAATTTAAAAACTACCTTATAGCACCTTGAAAAAGAAAGATCAATTAAAGAATTTTGTAGCCAAGATTCCCCTGTTCGTATAATATTGATAAAATTAGATTAGACAATGTTATTTGGCATTCAATTTTGTTCATCTTGCCCAATATGGTATGTTCTTTCCAAATATTTTCATATTTCATGCTTGTTTCTACCAAAGTGTGATAATAATGTGTTGAATTGTATCCCAAGGGCTCAAGACTATTTTTCTTTATTCTTTGAAGATTTTTTCTTTGCATTCACATTAGATTTTTTCTTTCTTTACTATATTTGTAAAGGTAACCTCTTCAAGTATTTAATAGAAAGGCATCAACATTAGGTTTTAAATTGCTCTCCTTTCGTTATATTTTAAGAATCTTGGATCATATGCATTTCTTAGACATATGAAAAACTATAGAAGGATTTTTATCAATACTGTTAAACATTCATCACTACTTTTGGTCTTTAAGCAGCATTTTGGTACCAATCAAATGTAAGCAAATGTTAAGAGATAACATCCAACTTCATTTGTAGATTTGTTGAATGATTTTAAGTAATCAGTGTATCAGCCTTTGTTTCCTTGATCATACAATAGAAAAAAAAGCAAGGATAGTAAAAATATCAAAAAATACAGTGAAGATTAAAAATATCAAAGAAATACAGTGAAAATTAATATAACGATGATTTAAAGGTACCTTGAGAAGCATTGTATAAGCAGAAATATTGTCATACTTAAAATGAAGTGTGACTTGAAAGATGTAGTTTGGAAATAGAGAAAAATTGCTGTTTTTCCATGTATTGTACTTATATAAATATTGACAATTTACCGAGATTTTATGTACATTTTATTTTTATAGCATTATTTTCTGTTACTATTATTTTAAGAAAATTTTTAGAAATACAGAAAAATTTAGACAATAAAACTTTAAATACAACTCTCAGATATAACTACTATTCAGTTGCTTAAGATCTCTACCTCAATATTTTAAAATATATATCTTAAAGTATACTTTTTATGTGAAAGTATTTTGTCACAGTAAGAGGAAATTTTATAAACAAAATATAATAATGACAGTTCAAATGGTCTACTTACCATCACTAAGGCAAACAGAAAATGTGAAAGAAAAAGAGAGAAAAGAATGAACAAAGTTGTTTTAAAGCAGTCAGTAATTGACAACATTATTTAGGAAAAGTGTCCTTCAGCATAACAAATTTAATATGCCCTGTTTGGAATTAGACACTGCCCTAAAATTGCTGAAAGCATTAGTGAATTTTTTTCTGAGTTTATATTAAAGAGTTTGAAACATTATTTAAGCCCATTCCTTAAAGAACCAAGTTACAATGTTCTAAAGGCATCTGACATATTCTTATTGACTTATAGACCATGGAAATAATGACGAAAAGAAAAAGATTCTGCAGAGATTTGAATACATTTACTGTGGCTCTCTTGACAGTCATCTGATAACTTGACTATCCAGCAGAGGCTTGGGGGCCTGTTAGTGACAAAACCGTGGGAAAAAGAAGTCACTTTATTTTAAGCTACTGGAACCTTTAATAGTGTTGGACTACTAGTGCGTTAACTCATCTCTACCATAACTTTTCAGTCTACCAAACAAGAAGAGATAGTGTGAACTACGGTAAAGTCAAACTGATAAATCCAAGTGATTGATTTGTATATTTGAGTGCCTTGGGAATATTTTGGCTGTGGACAGAAGAGAATTTCTAAGAAGCTACAAATTAAAAGTTTTCATTTTTAAAAAAGAAAAAATGAGTTTTACAGTCAGCTAATATTGAATTGTAAGTAATTTTGTTTTAAAAATACCAAAGATAAATATTCCACATTTTCCATGGTAATAACAATATAGTCACAGCAGTAGGTCTAAAAGTTATGGAGTCATCATAAAAATGCTAGGTACCCAATATTTTATATGTATTTTATTCACACAACTCAATGAGGTAAGTTCAGTCATTAGTCTCTTGTATAGATCATAAAACTCAGCCATAAAGTGGTTAAGTACCTGGTACAAAGAATCCAGTGAGTGGAAGACCTGGGATTTAAAGCTAAAATATTAAATCTAGAGCCTGTTCTTTAAAAAAGTAACTTTATAATTTGATTATATTCATTGTAGAAAAATGTATAGATATAGAAATATGCAATGAAAAAGAAAATTATTGAATAGAGTCAGTTCTTTGAAATATTGTTCTTCAAATTAATTGAGAAGAGCAACAAATTAATACAGAAAAACTATCCTGGATATTATCATGAATAATTTTGAGAATTATTTTTGTAGTTTTCTATTTTCTGGATGCTAACACATACCTAACACCTGTTTTCTACAATTTTATGAAAATATTGTCTTCCACTACTGCTAGAATCAACCATAGTCAAACATGATTTAGTATTTAATCCAGAATAATAATGGATAATAGAGAAAATAGAGTAGAAAAATGTAATATCATATGGTACAATTGTCAGTAAAGCCAAAATAAAATAATTCTAAAAAGAGTAACAGTGCAAAGGAAAAATTAAGCCCAAAACAAAAGAATGATCCCACACATTCTTTTTCATCCCCTTGGTTGCTGGTAGTGCCTTATAACCACCCAAATTGAGACCCAGTTCAAACGTGGAGACAGAGGAGATGGGAATATTAGTTTTCTTCATTTAATTGGTAATGAAACTGGTATTGTGGTAAGAGCAATGACTTGATAATACTTTCACTTGTGAATAATCCTCCATGAAAATAAACACATTATCTGAGGCCAAACAAGACTCAAATTGTGAAGATAGGAGATATCAGGAAATAGAGAGGAAAGTAACAAGCTGAGCAATATACTTTTAATTTTTTCTTTAAATTGTCAGATAATTTATTGTTCATGCAGGTGTGTGTGTGTGTGTGTGTGTGTGTGTGTGTGTGTGTATTTTGGCAAAGGGAAATGTTGAGGTTGGACATAGTATTTTTCCTTCTTATTTAAATGCAGTGCATAGGTAGGTAATTATATTCTCCTGTATATTGTTTGTATTTTACTGTAGAAAGTAGTTTAATATAATAAAATTTCTAATGTTATAACTTCAAAACACATCAAAATATTTTTATAAATCCCTAAAACAAAAATTACTGTTTTCTTTTATATCATTTGGGTATTGTCATTTATTTTTAAAATATTAAATCATTAAGTGCCTACTATTATTCAGATTGCCTTCTCTCTCTTTTCTGCCATTTTTGCTGTCACATACAGGTGTATGCTTATCATGACAAATTTCTGATGATATTATATTTATTTTACAATGTTTTCTTCATTGCTGTATTGTTAAACCAATCCACACATTTTACTTTAAAAAACAATCCTTTTTCCAATGTATTTAATTCTTTCTAGTTTTCACTCCAGTTCTTGCCACTTGAAAGTAGAAACTACTGAGTATTTCCTTTTTTGTGTGTGTGAGACATGGTCTCACTATATAATTCAGGCTGGCCTTGAATTCACTGTGTAGCTCAGGTTAGCCTTGCACTTATAGCAATCTTCCTGCCCCAGGCTCCCAAGTGCTGGGATTACAGGTGTGTGTCACTAAGGTCTGGCTTAATGGGCATTTTCTTTTGGTTAAATAACTTTGAATTAATGTATTGGTCATTTGTATATAATTCAGTGCTTCTTTAAATATCTTGTCCTTTGGGGGGGGGCATTACTGTCATTTCTTATTTTATAATGTCTTTTAATGGACTACTTCTAAAAATTGTACATCACTCCAGTCAACTAATTTGTAATCCTTAAATGATAAGTAATTTTAAGTAAATGATTACTTCAAGGTTATTAAGGCAGTCTTTTCTAAGATTTTCTTCTATAAGTTTGTTATTCTGCTGCTTCCCCAAGTTGCCTAAAATCATTCTCCATTTAGGATATATCTCAAGATAAAATAAACTTATTATTGTTGTTTATTTTCCTGTATGTATATTCAATTAACCAATCACCAGTTATTCAAAATAACATATTTTTCTACTGTCGTTCTTGCTACATTAGTCATAAGTCTGTGCTAAACAGTATTTCTGAATTTTATGCCTGATCCTTTGTATGCCCTTTACCCCTAATTAGTATTCCATCTTTAGTATGGATCTTGAAGTTTGGCAGAGAATTCCTTCCCAACTTTCTCTGTCTTCTTGAATATATACAGAACACTCATGACCCTTTCCATTTCTAGATAACTTTTAAAGTTATCATATCAACTACTACCACATATCTTATGAGATTTTTGTTGGAATATTATTTATTTTGTGAAATACTAATTTCTACAAAACATTAAAATAACTATGTTGTATGTAATATATCCCTCCATGTCTTTAATAATGAATTTGTAATGTTTACCATTTCATCTGAAAGCTTTTGCATATTTTTTACTAAATTTGTTTTTATTTTGTATTTTCAAATTTTATATTATAAAATACTTTCATTTTTAGTTTAATATCTAATCACTTGTTATCAGCTCATAGAAATTGTAAACAAATAATTGATAATTTGAAATAGGAAGAAAAGGTCCAAAGAGGTAGGGGTGGTGGGAGAGGAAGGGGAAATGAAAGAAAGGAAAGGAAAAATTATGAGAAAAGAAAAAAAAAGGAAACAAAGTCTATGTAAATAGGGAAGGGTGGAGGGGGTGATGGGCGCACAGGTAATGGGGAAAAAATAAGAACCAAGATACATCATGTACAGGTACACACACACAATGATAAATGTAAATGTACTGTATTCCTAAAATGTACCAATTAAAGAATTTAAGAAAAAAAAAAAAAGACTACAGTAGTTTCCTAATATTAAGGCAAAACTCTTTAGAAAATCTCTGTACAATTAAAGGCTAATTCCATGACATGGCAGGCAAATACTTTCATAACCTTCCATAAAACTAAATTTTTAACTTCATGTTCCATTATTAAAGAGCCTTAAAGATATTGTATCCTCAGTATGAATCAGTACACAATATATTTTTTCCATTTTTAATATCTCCTCACCACTCCCTGGGCCAATTCAATAGCAGTTTTTTGTTCACAGTTTCTTGAACAATGAGAATTCCTCATGTTTGGAATAATCTATCTGATTTTCACACAGTACTATTCTAGGAGAGGAATTAGAAGATTTAGAGGGTACATCCCATGTAGCTTCTTTCTCGTATTATCACATTAAATGATTAATGATTTGTCGTGTTATTTTTATTTTTATTGTTGTCTTAATCAGTTACTCCATCAGCTACCAGAACAATTTTCTTAATCTTAATTCTTTACAATATGCTATAACTCTTCTCTGATCATTCTTCTTTTTTAAAGCAATACTAGAATATCCATAAATTGCCTGCCCCATAGTTTCTGCCTCATAGTTTCTAGTTAATTTTTAATTGGGAAAACATAAGAACCAAGATACATCATGTATAGGTACAAGCACCCAATGATAAATGTAAATGTATTGTATTCCTAAAATGTAAAAGAATTTAAGGAAAAAAAATCACCTAAAATACTAATTTAGCCACAAAGACTTCAGTAATTGCTGAGTAGCCACACATTGACATTATGGGATGTTAAAATACACATTATATGTATCATATGTAATCTATACATGTACACATTACATGTGTATACTGTTCTTCTGTGTATACACATATTTTTTTCTAATATTCATAATCAATTACATATTGACAAATACAGTGCTTGATACATAGTACATACTAAATATTTAAAGAAAGAAGGACTAAAAAGTACACAAATTAATAAAAATGACATTCTCTTCACAGTTAAAAGTATTTTCATGTCCTTTTGTTAATTTAAGAGAAATAGAACTGGATAATATAACATTTAAGTTTTGGATTAAATTTTTAAAAAGTTTAAAGATTGTTCATTGTTTAAATGATATTTGTTTTGGGTAATTAGGCTAGTCATTGAAACAACAGGTTCAAATATAAGTTTTAATGCACTTGGATGTAATGCATTTAAAATATACAATCATTGTACAGTAATAGAAATTTAATTAAAGAAATAAATGGTCTTTTTGCAAAAGTAAGGTCCCGAGTTCAATCCCTGGTACAAAAAAAACAAAAAACAAAACAAAACAAGAAATGGTCTTTTTAAAGATTCAACAATCTTTTTATTAGAACAGATAATTAAAACTCTTGATAAACAATGACCATCAAATGTTCAGAAGTGACACATATGTATTTCTATGTTGGTTTTTCTTTCACATATACACATATTTTTATACTCTGATTTTCCCCACCTTGATACCAAGGATAAAACTATTATAGAAGTATTTTTTCCTTCAAAATGAAAAACACGCAAAACAACTTTGTTGCATCAAAAGGAGAAATATCTGCAATGATTTTGTCAAGTCTAAATAGAGTAAAATGCTGATAAATGAACCTGTATGAGTGAAGTAGTGAAACAAATGCCTAAAATCAATACATTTTGTCTTATACTGTTCTGGCTGCATTAACAAAACACCCTATGGTAAATGATTCACAAATACCAGAAATTTGTTCCTCATAGTTCTGGAAGCTGGGAAGTCTAAAATGAAGGTATCGGAAGACTGAGTGCCTGGATAGGACCAAGTGCCTGGTTCTTAGAGTGTTGTTTATTGCTGCGTATTCACATCACACCAGTTAGTTAAAATATAATTTGAAGGATGTCTGAAATTTCAAATTGAAGATAACAGCAAAAAAAGATTTACAGCAAAATAGTGTTTTGTTGACAAATGTGTTTGGGAGAATTACTTGTGAACATTTCAAAATAAGCTTTATCAGCACTATTTCAGAGCATCTAGTTTTGTAGACTTTGGTCATAGAATGAAAATACTGCCTGTGGAGAACTGTATGAATATTTCTCAAAAAAATTAAAAATAAAACTTTCCCATGCTCTAGGGATCCACTCCTGAGTACATATGCAAAAGAAATTAATAAGTAAAAATTTGCACATATACAAGCAAATACTATTCAGTCATAGAAATTGATGCAATCTTGGCATCTGTATCACCATGGATAGAATTGCAGGAAATTATCTTCAGCAAACTAAACCAGATGTTCAAAAACAAGTACCACATGATCTCACTGATAGGTCTCCCACTACCTCAGCAGCTATTATGTATAGTAGCTGCCCTCTTCCTATGGTGCCTTGCCCCCTCCCCTGTGTGACGTCATGCCAAGATGGTTGCTCCCACCAAAGAACAAACCCTTCTTCCCAGCATGCCCCTGTTCCCACCTAGAGAGTAACACAATACTCGTTCACCTCCTACCACCTAGTGACATCACCGGCTCCTCAATTACCTAGTCACTACCTCACTCAACCCCACCTCAGCCCCTACAAACCCCACCCCAGTCTCTATAAAAGGCTTTCCCTGCCCCGGCCATATTGCTTTTGTCTCTCCTTTGTTCAGAGACAGTCCGGCAGATCTATTCCCCTAATAAAGGCTTGTTGTGGCCTGGTCTGGTCTTGGTCTTTGGCACTTTTACCTGACACACACTTGTGTGTGGCAACTAAACATGTTGATCTTGTAGAAGTTGAGAGTGGAATGATGGTTGCCAGAAGACTGGAGAAGGGAAGGAAAGATTGGAAATATTGATCAACAGGTCCTAAATTATAGTTAGGAGAAAAACATTCTAGTGTTTTTATACAGTAGCATTATTGTAGATAGATAAGTTAATTAGGTATCTTATAGACAGCTAGGGCCAGCCCTCAAGGAGTCAATGTGAAGGACAATCAAGACACATTCACTGAAGTTCAGCATTACAAAAAGAGAGAGAGAAAGAGAGAGGTGCTACACTTACTTCCCCTAGAGATAAATAGCAGTAATTGATATACTAAATAGACATCAATCTCTCTAGCCCACTTCTTTTCTGTAAATTCCTTGTACATTCTGTGTATGCTTGCTACATCACTTGCTTTTCCATTTGATCACCATTTAATCAATATAACCTGGGTGACTGTACTTGTAATCTTATTTGTTAGCTATTATTTTGTCCCATTTTGTACCCACCCCACCTCCTGGCTTTGTTCCTTAAAACTCCCCTGGGAAAATGGGTTCCTGGGAAACCCACTTTCCAGTCCCCTTTCTTAGAGCTATCCTTCTCTCAAAAAATTTTTCCTACTCTTAATCGCCATTGTTCCTAGAATTCATTATTCGATTTTACAGAACACAAACTTACATTTCAAATATCTAACAGGTTTGGAAGTTGAAAGGGTCGCCGAAGAAGGGGGGCACACATGGGCCTCAAGCAGGAAGCCTTTATTAGGGGCAGCAAGTCTGCAGCCTGCCGGGACTGACTCACAGGAGGAAGATCAGACCCAGTATGGGCTGAACTGGGGGTTTATATGGGATTTTGCAGGTGGCAGAGCACTAGTCCATTGGTGGGGGTGGGTAATTGGAGCTGGGGTATGTAGCAACAAGTTTCGGTCCAGGGGATGGAGTAATTGCTTTCAGGAAGCCTCTATCTTACTGGAACATCTGACTAAGGAACCTGTGGGGCAGAAAGACCTTAACTACGCAGAGAGTCACTAACAAAGGGAGGTCAAGCCTTAGTTATGCAGAAGTTCCCTGTTCCCTGTGGCCAGAGTGAGGCAAAGGGAAAGGAGAGAAGGGGGCTTGCTCTGTGGGGGCTCTGAAGTACCTAACAGAAGTTATAATATTTCCCTTGTTTGGATTATTTTTGCTTATTTGGATAAGATTTTTGGATTACTTGGTACCTTCTGTATTTTTAAAAATAAGCTTGGTAAAAAGATTTTGATTATTTTCACTCTGAAGAAATGATAAATGAGGATATATATTTACGTAACCTGATTTAGACTGTACAATGTAAAATGTATCCAAATATCATATGTACATATAAGTATCATTAATCTGTACAATTTTTATATTTTCAGTTATAAATTATAAATTTAATGTAAATATAAAGAAAATAAGTTAGGGCCGGGGATTTAGCTCAGTGGTTCCGCAGCCTGCCCCATAAGAGCAAAGACTGGAGTTCGATCCCCGGTACCAAAAGAAAAATGAAAGAAAATAAGTAGTCTTGAAAAGTGTTTTATGTTAATTGTATTATTGTGCTTTGATGGATGAATGTGGAAATGACTTTTTCTGCCTGTTTTATTCTTCAGCTCAGTTCCAAAAGTAGCCAATTTTATTTTAGGCTGTATTTCTCTGTTGTTTACATTATTAAATAAATAACTACCTTTCCTTTTAAATTATGTTTATTTTTAAATGTTGATGTCTTCTTACTTCGTACATATTATCAAGTGATATAATTTTTAAAAAAATCTGTATAAAAGCTCATTTTCATGTATTATTCACCTTATTTTTAACTACCATAATAAAGTTCTTTTATTTATCATTAACTTTATGTGGAATCACTTGAATCTATTTTATATAGCTAGAGAAAATTCACTTCTTTCATTAAATTTTGCTCCTACTCATATTTTTCACATTTTGTCAGTTCAACTATTACTTTTATATTATCAGAGTTTATAGAATTAAGAACAGATATCAATTTAAAAACTTGAAAACTAGTGAAATATACTTTAATTACTACCATTAGATAAACTTTATTCACAACAGAAACAGACCTTTCCAGGAATTAAGTTGTAAATCCACATCTTAAATTTTGACCTTTAAAATGTATTTTATTTAATGTCATTAAAATTATTTTATTAAATAACTTACATTCCAAGCTTTAGAGGTTGATCCTAAGGCCTTAAACACTTGTAGCAAACACTCTGTGAGAAAGTTTTGTCCACAACTCTAAATTTTTAGAATTACATCTTTCCTAATTCATGCTTTTCCTTCTTGAAGATGTGTATAATTATCATTATGAGATTTCTTATTAAGGTATTGCTTAATGGGAACTTTTCTGAAATTATATAACTATTTTATTAATATTTCCTATAGAGTTTTTAAAAAGTAAAAAGGGGTAACTTTTAATTAACTATTTGAAAAAAATCTTTGTTTAGCCTTCAAATGTGATTGGTAATTTTAGCGGATATAAAATTTTGCTTTGGAAAAAAACATCCTCTCATTTTTAATATTTTACCACAATATCTTCTATCTTATAAGAAAAATGATGTCAATAAACGTGGTTTCCCTTTTTGTAAATAATCTATTTTCTGCTTCTAGAAAGGAGGTGCTCCTTATGTTTGATTTTTATTCACATTTGTGTATATGTGTGTGTGCACTTGTGTGCCTTCACCATATCTGGCATAGTTGATCTAAACGGCATTCCTGTTTAGCATTTTTCCAACTTATTTTGATGTGATTACATGCCCCCCCCTTCTTTTTTTGGTAACTGGGATCAAACTCAGGACCTTGAGCTTGCCAGGTAGGCGTGGCACCACTGAGCTAAATCCCTGGCCTGATTACATGTTACTTTTGAGAAACTTCCCCTTCTGTATTGTCAGTTCATAAGTTCAGGTGAAGTTGACACTCCATATTGCTAAACTAGTGCCAAACATAGGACACATGTACTCTCAGAGACAAATGATAACATTAGTTCAGACAAATTTAAGTGAATTATTGACATCTCTGAAAATTTTGCTGAAAATATTGACTAAGAAACTTTCTTGTTATAAAATTTATGAAATTGATACAGCATAAACCTTGACTTGCACACGAATAATGCATGAAGATAGTATACCTTAGATTTAAGCTAAAACAGTATTAAACCAAATAGGTTTAAACCAAGACAAGGTTAAGCGAAAACAGGAAAACAATCAGGTTCCAGTGAGAGAGATAAGTAAAAAGAAAAATGACACTTAATAAAAAGAAAAAGTCTTCTGGATATGTTATGACTAATGTTAGCACTGAAATCTGTAAAGCTTTTCAAATGTGAGACTGCAATAGTGTCACTTTGGTTACATTTATGAGTGATGGTCTCTATTTCAAGTGAAATATTTTTCAATAGTAAGGATGTTTCTTACATAAGGATTCATTTCAAAGGTAGGATTTCTCAATCCTATCTTAATTATTCCTAGACTTCTCCTTTACTAAAGTCTTTTTGTTTCTAAGAAAATACTTTAAAAATTACTTTCTCAATTTATTTTTATTTAATGTACTTTTTTGTTTTCCCATCCCTTATTGTGATTACTCATCTAGTACTTTTTCTATTCTTGAAATGTTTGTTAATCCTTGACTTCCATTTATATCTATGTATCAAGGACGAGGTTATTTACTAGAAGTAGAATATAAACACACCTCTTCTATTCCTTCACATGAAGAGTGGTTCTATGCATATAAGGACAAAACAAGTCAACTGTCACACTGTGTGGGAAAGTACCACAACATTATAATATTAACCTTTTAATTACAAATTGAAAGATGTTATAACATTAAATTGCCTTCACTTACATTAAGAGATGTACAAAGCAAGCAATTTTGCTTCCTTGCTTTGTGTTCCTCAGTTTAAAAGAAATGGGCTATGACTCAAGGAATCAATCATAGTTTATCCAAGATAAATATTTTTCAAGTCAAAATTTTTACTCTGGTGTGAGACTAGGAGCAAATATTGGCCAATGAGTACTAGAGAGAAATGTTTCGATGTCTCTGCTAAATTTGCAATATGCATGTAAATATATAAATATATATAGTTAGCTAGTCTCTGACCTGAAATGATTTGACTTAAGATTTTTAGTCTTTAAAATGGTGTGAAAGTGATGCACATTTAGTAGAAATTGTATGTTCAATATTTAATTTTCATTATTTCCTAAGGCTAGTGATATGTGACGCGATACTCTTGTGCTCTTGTGTGAGTTGGCAGCAGCAGCGACCCATAACTTTCAGTCAGCCATACAATCTCAGCAGTAATCAACAATGTTCAATAATGTACTGTGTTGCCAAGTTGTGATGTTTTGTCAGTAAGAAGAAGTTCATTTTTGACTTAAGACCTTTCCAACAATGGATTTATTGGGACACAAGCCCATTTTAAGTGGAGAAGTATCTTCTTTTAGCAATGCTGATGTATGTGGTGTGATTTCATTTACAGATAATGATGGTACATATCCAATAATAATGCTGAGGAAAGTGACAGAGAATTGAGGCCAATCCATTAGAACTTCTTCCAAAATTTTTTTCATGTAAGATAAACATTCATCTTATGCAAGTCATATTATTTTAACTTTCTGGAATTCCCATTCATAATTATGTTATCATGTAGATTTTTTAGTTATTTTAGGAAGATCTCCAAATTTAATATGGAAGTCCATACTGCTGTCACAAATTCTGTATGTGCAAAAATGGAAAGTGGGTCAATAAAAGAACAATAGTTATTTTCCACAGATCATTAACTGGTTGCTCTGACTGTACTATTTCCTATTTTGCTTCCAGTATGTGTAGGCTCCTACCTTGAAACTCTCTGCAAAATCTCTACGAAAAATAATGGTGAATGATTTTCATGTCCACTGCTATCTTGCTTGCATTTTTACTCACAGTTTTTTGTTTTAGTGTATTCTTCAAATGATTCAACTATTAGAAATGCTATTAAGATTGAGCCCTTTATGGCCACCCTGCCTATTCTTAGGGTCATTATGAATTTATCTTATTTCATGTAATTTCATGGTCATTTAATAGCATTAGGGGACGGAAATGTTGCAAGTGTGGTAGTTCTGCTGTATTCACAGGTGACTGGTTCCATGACCTCCACTGATATGATTCTCAGGATATTTTTATGTAAAATGGCATAGAACTTGCATATAGTGATACTCATCCTTCTGTATCCTTTAAATAATCTCCCTTTCATGTATAATGTTTAATGATGTACATACTATGCAAATTGTTGTTTTACTATATTGTTTAGAGAATACTGTGAAATGTTTGTACATATTTAGTGCAGGTATATTTTTCTTTTCTTAATATTTTGAGGCAATGGTAAGCTGAACTATGAACATAGAACCTGTGGCTAAGAGCTTTCATCACATATGAAATCAGTGAAATTGTTTAGATATTGTCACAAAAAATTGTGCACTTATTCAACAAGTGGGAAATCTTTATTCAAGACTATTATAAAAAAGGAAAGAAATTTGGTTGAACTTCCCTAAATCAAAAGGTCAAAGAGTTTTTAAGATGCAGTGAGCTTGTGGCAGCATATGGTAGGAAAGTAGTGGTTTGGGCCCTGATAAGGCCCTCTAAATTTGCTAATTGGCACATATCCCTTCAGCTCTGACCCTGCTGCTGAGACTGAAGAAAAAGAGCACTATTCTTTCTGATTATTGTATTTCAAAGGGATGGCTCCTGGGTCATTGAAATAGACATTTCTGAATTATAGAAGATTAACATCACAAGGAGGCAAAGGAAGAATTTATAATTGTGTTTAAAAGTAAATGTTCTCAATAAAGGTGAGAGGCCTATAGTTTGGAAAAACCCTGTGTAAAGTTTGGCCAAGCTAAGGGGGACTTTAAGGCTGTCTTGGTTATATTCTTGTCCAGAACCTCAGAATTAATATTTCTAAAACCTTCTCAATCTTTACCTGTGGCTTGTTTAGGGACATTACACCTGTGATATTTTACAACAGTATAATTCACACTTGTGACTAATGTAAACTGAATCTGATATTATTTCTCTAACTATACTTCCAAGTGTGTGGTTTGTTCTCTATACAAAATTAATTTTGCTTTTATTCTTATCACAAATAATTTTACTAAATTTTTAGCAATTATTTTCTTATATTATTTTTTGTGTTGTGCTCTTTCCATTGCAGATTAAAATGATACCTGAAAATATTTATCAAAATGAATAACATAGCCACATCAAGACCCCTTCCTATCCACCACCAAGATAGTTCTTATATGGCACAACAGAGAAAAGAAACTAACTGCGGGCTCTATTATTGTCAGATAAAGTTGTTCTGTTATGGTTTGGCTACTGGTTTTGAGCACCTCATGTAAATAAGTCACTAGAAGGAACTTCTTAAATTTCAAAAGATTATAGTTGTAACTCATGGGAAGTCGAAACCCCTCTTCATTCCTTCAGAGTTATTGGGCCTCTGAGAAATTATGAGGAGGGAAGAGAACTGCTGGTCATTAAAATAAAATCTCCTAAATTACAAATATGATAGTTTCTCCTGTTTAAAGTAGGAGTCTGTTTTTCAGCCACTGGTGTACTCCATGGAGTATTTTCTGGTCACTGTAACTTAAACACTGTACAGAATTCTGCTTTGTGGACCTTTCAGCCTGGGATCTGCTTTGCCCCCCACGCCAAGGCTCTTAGTATAAGGACCTTTCTCCAATGTTTTGTTACTCAAATCAAGGGATTTCACCTGCCTTTAACAATGCCCTGCAGCTTGCTTAAAGGTTTTAATCCAATTTCACAAGGGATTGTGTGCTACTAAAATCTTCAGTTGGTATCACTAGCCAGATGGCTGTGATCAAATGCAGATAATTTGTATGACCTTCACTGAGATCAGCATTGCTAATTCAGGCAGAAAGAAGTGTAGCTAATGGGTTTTGTTCATCAACTATACATAGGTTTGGGTTCCAGTTGTATCTTTACAGGACAATGTTAAACTATATATTGCATTTTTTTTTGAGATTAAATTAATCTAACTGATATTGAAATTAGTTTTTTGTCCAGCTTAAACCAGATAATTCAATCTCCCAAAACTGATTAATAGAATTTTAAAATTCATCAATCATGTTATTTTTATATTTTGCATGATTTTAGAATGTCACAAATATGTCTTCCTTGCTTAAAACATTATACTCTAGGAAATTCACCAAAAAGCACAGGAATAAACAACTAGAGGATGTTACTCACTTTTGATTAAATAAGCATAATGCCTCTAGCATCATGACTAGAAGGTGGGTCTTGGGGCAGTTGCTTCCAGGTGTTTAGTGTCCTGAACAAAGAATTGGACAACACAGAAAAGGGATCAAGGATGTACATTTGTTGAATGCAGAAAAAATATACACTTTACAGGGCCACAGCAAGCTGGTGAACAGACTCACAGGGGCCCCAAGGATAAAGGAAAGTGATCTTCTCTCCAGAATCCATGGATTGGCTTCTCTATAATGGAAATAAGGCACAGAGAGAGTTGGCCTATCAAAAGTCACTTGGGTTAGTGCCAAATTTAAACTGCCTTATCAAAAGACTGGGGCTTCCAGCCTGATGTAAATGAACTGAAGATAACACTTTTGTGATTGAATCATAAACATTGCCTAGGAACTGCTCATTCTGGATCCTGTTGATATAGGGGGAAAGATGTAACTTCCAAACATACTAATATCCAAAACGCAAGTTTGTGTTCTTTAAAATTGAAGAATAGGGCTGGGGATTGAGCTCAGTGATTTTGCCACCTGCTGCACAAGCACAAGGACCCAAGTTCGATCCCTGGTACAAAAAAAAAAAAAAAAAATTGAAGCATAAATTCCAGGAACAACGGAGGTTAAGGGTAGAAAAAATTTATTGAGAGAAACAAAGCTTCTGCCTAAGAGAGACCAAAGGGGGCCTGGAAAGTGGGTTGCCCGCTCACCCCACTTTTCAAAGATGTTTTATACAGCAAAGTCATGTGATGAGGTGGGTAAAAAGTTTGACAAAATTATAAGACTCAATGGAAATTTACAAGGTGGACATGAAGTGGGACAAAACCATGACCAACCAATAAGATTACAAGTACAGGGCCGGGTATTTAGCTCAGTAGTTTTGTCACCTGCTGCGCAAGCACAAGGACCCAAGTTCAATCCCTGGTAACCCCCCCCCCAAAAAAGATTACAAGTACAGTCACCCAGGTAATATTGATTAAATGGGGGTCAAATGGGGGCGCAAGTCATGTAGCTAGCATACAAGGATTTTTAGTGAGTATGGGGGTCAGGGATATTTCCTGGAGAGGGTGGGTTAAGACCCTGACCCCCCACCCAGGTGATTGATACCTATTTAGAATATCAACCACTGCTATTTATCCCCAGGGGAAGCACAAGATTATGTGGTTTCTCTCCTTTTACAATTCTGGCCTTCAGTGAATGTGTCTTGATTGTTCTCCATGTTGGCTCCTTGCTGTGTTGGCTCCTGGAGGGCTGGTCCTGTCTAACTGCACACAACATATCTAACTAACTTACCTATCTGCAATATTCCCCCCTCTGAAGAAGTACCTCTAACTGCTGTGAGGGGACAAAGGATGAAGACCATTCTGGCTACTTCCAGCTGAAGAGGGTCATAGTTGTGATTAGCAGTTAGAGTTACTCTACAGAGAGTCTATCTGAAGGCCCTCCATATGGGCCAGGCATCGTCATCTTGTAACCATATAGGTTTGAGTCTGGAAGAGACAAAGCCAAAGAAACAGTTACTACAAGGACCAAATTATATGGTCAGCAGGATTGCTATGAATATAGCCAATGAGGGTTTCCATTGGGAGGAACTAGCAATAGCCTCCCACAAAGAGGATAAGGAGAAGGTCAAGAGGACTTTAGAATCCCAGCATAGAAGTCATATTGTATAGCTTAGCAGTAATAAGCTGTTTACAAGGTCAATCTGGTGGATTTCCATAAAAGAATTTTAGCACATTTGTCATTGGCTGCATTTATATGACTGTTTGGAGTCTGGCAGCCTCTAGGCAAGAATAAACAAAACTTTTAAGAAATTAGAGCATGTATAATCTAAGCATGAGCACACTAGAATGGAAGGGCAGGTTGGGGAGAAAGTTGCACTTAGAAATTGAAATAGTGATTGTAACCTGCCAGCTCTTAGATTCTTTTATTGATAGAGGTTATCTGTAATTTTTAAACTTTGTCATAAGTCTCTAGTTTTAGTTGTAAGAAGATAAGAGACAATTTGAAAAATAAATCTTGCTTAAGAAATTTAAAACTCTAGCTGAGCGCTTATAGATTTTACCATAGTTTTTTCCTAATGATCTATAACTGTGGTCAGCTACTGGTGTAGCTAGAAACTGCCAGAAGGGGTCAGTGACTGGAGCCCCTTTTTATATCTAGCTTTATTACTATGGAATTATTTTATACCTCTTTTGATTATTCTTTTCTGCTGTGTGTTTAAGACCAAGTTAAAGTGATACCTGTGTGAATCAGTATGAACTTCTTGCTATCTGTCAATGGCAGTTAAGCCTCCTCAGGCATTACTTTGGAACCATGTATAGAGCTTCTCAGCTCCACTGTCAGTTTCAGCCATCAGGTTGGGTCACAGCCTTCCTTGACAACATTGTTTTCAGTGAAAGCACGGAAGATTTTTCCCTCTTTGTGACCCTCCTTTGGGACATGGTACATTTGTCCTCTGGTGCCCAGCAATCTCCTTGGTCAGGAGGTTGAGTGACTTACCAAAGATGTAGGATCCTGTAGGAAAGGTTCCTTTGTGTCCTGGATCTTTGTTGAGTTTGAGGGGCCAGGGCCAAAATATTGGCTGCCCTCATAGCCCAGTTACCTTTCTAGTTTTGGTCTCCAAACTTTAGTTGTTGAATTAAAGAGAATATCGGTGACATAAGTATCTCAGTAGGAGCAGTGAGCTTAACTATTGTAATAATTAAGACATCAAGAACTTTTGAAGTATAAAGCACAGTTAGAGGGCTGTTATTTTACCAACCATGGTCATTTAGTTGAATCTCTGCAGAATGTTAATAAACAACAGTTATGTATTATAGAGAAACTTAAGATCAAGAGCCACATATAGTATTTTAGCATGACAATCATGATGACATCTTTGTAACACTTACATGTTCAGCTTAGTATGGAATAGTCTTTTAGTCAAACACCTCCATCTGATCCCAAGACATTAAATGACATAAAGAAAACTCTTATTTGTTACCCTTTAGTAGGATGCTATCTAAAGAGAACATACATATTGGCCTATAAATGTACCTTAGGAGTTCATAATGTTTAGCCTCTAATTTTAGTGTATGACATTGTTTAAACTGTTTGGCACTGAATATCCCTAAGTGTGGTGACACATATAATATACATCACATAAGTTTTTAAGAAAACTACTATTTGACTGGTTTTCTCATGCTGGATTGACATGTACCTCTTATCACAAGTAGTTGGAGTGCAAGAGAAAGGCAGATACCTTGACAGGGAAAAGTTTTAGATAACTTAGTAGATTGAATATTAAGGTAGTTGTAGAAGCAAAATAAGTAATGTGTTCCTTTAAGACTTGATTTTCCCATAACTCTTATTGTTTAAGGTGACTTTAAGGTGATGGTTGTTTGACTCTTTAACCAGTAACTTCATTAACCTAACAAAGTTGCAATGCCTGGGTGAATTTACAATGTATATGTGCCTATCTTGTGTCTGTGACTTGTAAATAGGAACTGGAATTGTACTTAAACATCAAAGACCACCAGGGATGAGATAATGGCTAAAAAGTATATAAAAAGGAATTGCTGAACAAAGGGGCACATGGACACTAACCAGACTGGTTTCTGGTGGTCCCATCTGCTTGCAAGCATAACTTTTATTATTTTACCCAAATTCTGTGTCTCCATATATTTCTTTCTGAGAGTTCCAGAACATTTGGTTCCCTGACTGGGAATTGGGAATGAAATAGCCCTTTTGGGCATTGGCCTGAACCCCACCAGAGGGAGTGGCTCTCTGTCTCCTCCAGAGGAAAGGCATGCTCCTGGGACTAATTTCCTAGGCTCCCCAATAGGATATGGAGATCTGTTCACCAGGTGCAGATCACCTGAACACAAGATAGAGGATGACAGAAGGAGGGGTGTTGTTGTTGATGTCTTATCTGTCTCTTTCCTTTGCTGGGTGACAAACCCCAGAAAACCCCCTTGTTGTTAACTTTTGGTTTTGCTTTGGTTTTACTTTGTGAACTTGTATTTTGTAACTTTGGTCAAATACAGCACAGGGGCCTGATCACTTCTGTGCTTTGCCATTTGGGAAGATAGCTCCTCCCATTTGTTTTGGTTCACTTTGTGAACTTTGGGCAAAAATAGTGCAGGGGCCAGAACATCCCTTGTGCTTTGCCATTTAGGGAGGTAGCTTCTTTCATTTGTTTTGGTTACAGTTAGTGGGTCACTGGGAGGGAATGTGATAACTTCTGAATAAATGTATGAGTGAAAGAGTTCTGAATAGGACAGTGTGTGGAATGAGCTGCAGAACAAGACAGTGGGATGAGGCACTTGTGCTTAAGGAGTCCTTGCCGAGTCACGGAATTTGTTTGAGGTCTGTCTCACTATTCTGTGGTCACGTTTAACAAAGGCACAATGGTCAGCTTATGCAACAGCCCACCTTAGCCTGAATGGACCTTAAAGTGGTTGAGAGGCCCTCAGCCAAGTGAGTGAGTGATCCCCCACATTTTTTTGTCTTGCATCTCCATACAAGGGTACCCATACACACACCAACACTCTGATCAGCCAATTGTGGGGACAGAAACGTCTCATCCTACTGTTTTGGAATGCATGCTTTAAGAAATTTTAAGAAAGGTTTTACTGGAAATTATGGTATTAAGATGAAACCCCAAAACTTAGAGCCTTTTGTGAGTTAGAATGACCCAAGCTTTACCTAGCTTGGGCAACTGAGAGATCACTAGATGAGGGTCTCATTTGTTCCATCTGGATAACAGTCACCACCCCTGGACAGGAACATCCAGAAAAATTTCAGAAAAATACATCCAGAAAAATATTGATTTATGGCTCAAATTGTGCCACAGAATGCCTCCTTGGCTTCATATGTGTGCCCCAAAAGCAAAAAGAAATATCCTGGTCCCCTGTCAGAAAGGGGAGTATGCTGAAAAGAAACTGGTCCTGTCAGATCCAGACTGAGAGAATTTAGACTTTCCCCCTCCTTTTGAGTTGCTAAATTCACAGGTTCAAAGGAGGTGGGGACAAAAGCATGAGAACTACTTGGCTCTAGAGCACCAGAGGGAGCATATTGTGGTCAGACTCAGAGGGGATCAAATAGGGTTTACACTCAAGTTGGAAAAAAATTTTGAAAAGAGAAAATAAGTAATGGATTGAAAACAGCTAAGACAGCTCTGAAGGGCATAAAACAAAGCCAGAGAAAGTAAAAAAATTTACAAGAGAAATCAAGCTACAAATTTTAGCTAATTGATAAATGTATTTGTGTTTCAGTTTGAGTTGATGTTTAATTGGTGTGCTTAAAATATTTCTTGTACATTGCAAATTCTTCAATAGTAATTATAGGGTTAACTTACTCTTTTCTGTATTTTGCTGATAAAAATACTCAAGGTTACTACTGTTCTATTGGAAGCCAACCAAATTTAAAGTGTAACAATCTGAGAACAAAAAAGGGACACTTTAAAATTTTTACAGCTAAAGAAAAGTTTGTGATAAAAGGTCTATAGTAAGTGAGATAAAAAATATTAAGAAGGTATAAGTAAAAGAGATACAATTTTGATGTAAAAAGTTTGTATGTTTGTCTTGCTAAAAAGATAAAAAGAGATATACAAGACCAGAAGGCCTAGGTATGTAAAAGATGTGTGAAAGTGATTTATCAAGAAAATATCTATTTTTGTTGGTTTCAAGTTTGTTATAAAGAGTTTAAATATGTTTACCTTGGTTGTCATCAAAGGGTTAAATTCTAAATATGTTACTATAATATGTGTACATTGGTCATCCTCAAAGTGTTTAAGAGCCAACAGGTTACAATATGACCTCATCCTTTATGGTGAGTTAAAAAAAGACTGTTGGGGAAAGGCACAAGTATGTAAGAACAAGGTGTAGTATTTTAGATTTGACTTTAAAAAAAAAAGACAAAGGAGGTTAGGTCCAGAGAAAAAGAAAGTCATTTATTCTCTGCCAAGACCCCTCCAAAATGCTTCAGTTATTTGATTCCACCTTTGCTGCCCATTGTCCTAATTGGGAGGACTGTAAAGAACTTTGTAGAACTTTGTTAACCTCTAAAGAAATACAGAGAGTTTTAGGATAAATTAAAAAGATTAATGATCCTAGAATGTCAGGAGATATGCAAAATCCAGATGCTTGGCATGAACAGCAGTTTCCAGTAAATATGTAGCCTGATTGGAATCCCAATACCCCAGTAGGCCAGGAGAGCTTAAAAAAATTATCAGATGGCCCTTCTGGCAAGGATACCGGCTGTGAGTAAAAGACCTACAAATATGAGTAAAGTGTCAGAGACACTACAGGAGCCTGATGAGAGCCCTGAGAAATTTTATGAGTAGCTCTGTGAGGTCTACAGAATATACACACCATTTGACCCTGCTGTTCCTGATAACCATCAGTTAATCAATATGACCTTTGTAACTCAGTCAGCTCCAGGCATTAGAAGATTCAGAAGCAAGAAACTTGGGAAGGCATGAATAAAACACAACTGTTGCAATTAGCTAGGAAATTGTATGTGAACATAGAGTCAGTGAGACACAGAGAATGAGCAAGGAAGGAAGATGAGTGAGATAAGAAAAAGCCAGATACATAGCAGTGGCTATGGGAGCCAAGGAAGACAGGGAAAAAGAAAGACAGGGGATGAAGTCAGAGGGAAAACAGAAGAAAGGTTTTAAATGTGAGGACTTAGATTTTGACCAGTGTGCATATTTCAGAGAGAAAGGACATTTTAAAAACAAGTGCCCGCAGGTCAAAGAAAAAAAAAAAAGCAGAAATCAAAGGGAAAAAAGAAAATCATTTACTTTGGGCTATAGTAAAAAAAAAGCTTTTAAGAAATGAAAATTGACTTTGGCAGCTGCCCCTGCCCTAGGCCTATCTATTAGATGTGAAGTGGCCTTTTACTCTATATGTGACTGAGAAAATCCTTGTGGCCCTTAGAGTGTTGACCCAAGTAGTAGGCCCATGGAATCAACTAGTGGCATACTTGTTTAAGAATTTAGATCCAGTAGCAAAAGGGTGGCATCCTTGCCTTCAGGCCTTGGTGGCCTCAGTTTTATTAATCCAAGAAGCAGACAATCTAACTCTAGGTAGGAACTGACTGTGCAGGTTCCACATGCAATTTTGAAACTGTTGAACATAAGAGGGCATTGATGGCTCTCAAATAATTGGGTTACTCAGTACCAAGCCCTTCTCTGGTTTATTCCTGTAAAAGCTTTAAATCCTGCTACCTTCTTGCCCATGGAGAAAGACCCTCCCAATCATGACTGCTTGAGTGTCACCAATGAGCTCTTTTCCAGCCACCCTGACCTACAAATGACACCCTTGTGCAATGCTGACCTCATTCTGTTCATGGAAGGGAGCAGCTTCGTGGAAGATGGGGTTCATCATGCTAGATATGCAGTAACCATGAAGGATGAGGTGATCCTAGCCAGGGCCACTTCCTAGTCAGCACAGGGTGCTAAGCTCTGGGCACTCATACAGGCAGTCCAATGGACAAAGGGTAAAAAGGTAAATATATATATGGACTTTCACTATGCATTTGCTATATTGCACATCCATGGCATCATTTACTGAGAGTGAAGTCTTCTCATGGCAGAAGGGAAGCAAATTAAAAATAAACAGGAAATTATACAGTTGCTAGAGGCAGTGTGGGAACCTAGCAAAGTCTCAGTTATACATTGTTCAGGACATCAAAGAGGCAAAGATTTCATTGCACAAGGTAACAACAAAGTTGATGCTGAAAGCCAAGAAAGACAACACACTCAAAGGCCTGCTCTCACTGCTCCAGAGGCTGGTGAGTCAAAACATGGCTGGAGAATGGAAGCACCAACAAGGATGACAGATTATTGTGTTGTGCCAGATCACCACTGCTTTAAGTTTCTTTGTTTTCAAACTGAGGGTGTTTAAACCTAGTGTTGAAAAGTTTGATGAACAATATGTGACTTTTAAAATGGTAAAGTGGGAACTGGAAGGCTATCCATTTACAATATTCTTTGATGCCTGCCCAAAAGAACATTATGGTGGACCTAGGGTAGCTTCTGACTGTGGGGGCTATTCTAATGAGAAATTATATTGCAAAGAGAAAACACAAGTTTGGATCAAAAGCTCCCTTGTTGGATGAACCACTGGTAATTGTTCTTTTTCTTTGTACTGGGGATCAAACTTGGGTCCTTGCACTTGCACAGTGGGTGGCTAAGCCATTGAGCTAAATCCCCGGCCCATGGTAATTGTTACAATTGTAAACAAGGTAAATGTAATCCTATATCTATGTATACACCAGCCCCATGGGATCCTATTTGGCTACAAGGAGTAATATATTTCATTAGGAGAAGAAATTAGAAAAAATCTTGAGGAAATTTGAGATGCACTTCAGTTTTTAGAAACCCAACTAGATTCACTGGCCAATGACATATTACAGAATAGGCATGCTCTTGATTTGCTAACAGCCCAGAAAGGAGGGACTTGCTTATTTCTTGGTGAAGAGTGTTGTTATTATGCTAATAAATCTGGTGTAGTACAAGAATCACTAGACAAACTGAAAGATCAGATCGAGGCTCTTGATGAGGAATTTGGTATAGGAGAGACGTCCTATGGGCTTAATTTTATTTGGGCAGGATGGAAAACTTGGATAGGACCTCTTCTGAGTCCCCTTCTTTTTATAATATTAATATTAATGTTTGGTCCTTGTGTCATTCAATGGATTTCAAAATTTATACAGCAGCGCACTGCTGCAGCTCAACACTACCAAATGCTAGTGTTAAGAAACGTAGATAAACTGGATAGAACTTATAGTGGATAGAATAATTATCCCAAAGTAAACAGAGGGAGGAATGATAGGGAAAAGTTTTAGACAACTTAGTAGATTGAATATTAAGGTAGTTGTAGAAGCATAATAAGTAATGTGTTCCTTTAAGACTTGATTTTCCCATAACTCTTGTTGTTTAAGGTGACTTTAAGGTGATGGTTGTTTGACTCTTTAACCAGTAACTTCATTAACCTAACAAAGTTGCAATGCCTGGGTGAATTTACAATATATATGTGCCTATCTTGTGTCTGTGACTTGTAAATAGGAAATGGAATTGTACTTAAACATCAAAGACCACCAGGGATAAGATAATGGCTAAAAAGTATATAAAAAGGAAATGCTGAACAAAGGGGCACATGGACACTAACCAGACTGGTTTCTGGTGGTCCCACCTGTTTGCAAATATAACTTTTATTATTTTACCCAAATTCTATGTCTTCATGCATTTCTTTCCAAGGTTTCTGGAACAACCTGAGTCAAAGATAATTACCATGAACAATATCTTAGAAGACCTGTACACCCAGAATACATGAATGATATTTAGTATACCATGAAATAACAATGAATATCAGTTATATGAAATCCCTTGTAATTTAATTTTGTTTTGTATCAATAACATTTTAGGGCTGGGGATTTAGCTCAGTGGTTCCATTGCCTGCCCCATAAACACAAGGACTCAAGTTCGATCCCCAGTACCAAAAAAAAAAAAAAAAATGCAAAAAACATTTTAAATAAAACCTTGTTTTCCCACAGAAAACTTAGACCATGATCAATGTATACATATCACAATAATATGTTTAGCAATGTATTTCCCACAAGGCCATGGAAATTATTGGGTTCCCCTTTGTGAACAAAGGCTTGAATAAATTATTTTCCAGGCAGCCATTCCTTTATTTACCAAGGGGTGTCCTGTCCAGTAGTTTTCCTAAGCCCAAGAGCCTTTATTATTATTTTAACAAAATGTTAGATGATTTGTGAGAGCCAGATCATATCAATTAACACATTGTTTTTGACAAGTGAAAGATTTCTGAGTTATTATATATAAACAATATGTACTGTATTTGTAAAACTAGTTGACATTATTTGGATAATCTGGCAACCTAGGAGAAGCATGTCTTTAGTGACATTTATCTATAGTTAAAGGCAAATATCTTAAAAAATCCAAAATGCAAAAAGAACTTCAAATGCAACAGCTACATGTGTTGTAACAAATTAGACAGACAAACACACACATAAAAAAACTTGTTTATAAACCAGAGGGCACTCAGATGTATTTGGCCAAGTTGAATTATAATAACTTTTATAATTTTTAGGTTTAGAATTATAAAAAAGACTAGAACTTTGTAACTCAATTAACAGAGATCTCTTGTAATAAGAATCAAAAGGAATAAAAATCTTCTACACTTGTGAAAGGAAAGACCATTTTAAGATGGGCCCTAAGATGATAGTTTATCTGACTGGAATACCCAGCTACAGAGGCTTCTCACGGTTGTTTTTAGCCACATATAACTTTCCTCTAAAGGGACAGACTGTTACAAGTAATTTTAACTATCTCCAGTGGGGGTCTGCTCAATTCAGGTTTGCATGTAGAAGAGACTAGGACACTCTTTGGAGCTAAGTATGAATTTCAAACAGTGAGGGGAGAAGGCCTGCCAAGGCTCCACTCTGCTGTGTTGCAGATGTCTACCTATGACAATTTTTCCCATTTTGAAAAAAAAAAAAAAAAACAAAGGAAAAGAAGGCAACCCTGTCTATCCCTCTTGTTCTGTGCCCAATCTGAGGTTTCCCTTAGATTTATCTCATCCAGTGTCAATGGCAGCTGACTAGAGGTGCAAGGAAGTGGCCAGAGCCAGGTTAGCTCTTCTTACCATTGTCTAATTTTGCCTGAGGGCTGAAAGATAGATAAATTTGAACTAAAACTTTTACATTTATTTTTTGAGTTCCAGGATTAAACCCAGGCCAGTTTTTCATATGACCTAGGGATAAGTGAAGGTCAGCTTTACTCTGGAAGGATTTCAGGGAGGGGAAATTACCATTTTGGAAGCTTTGTCTTGAAATCCAGCAGCTGCTGACAAGGGAAATGCCTTGAATCAACCTGCCTTATTTCTCTGGAGCAGGGCAGTAGAGAAGGGACAGAAGAGTGCCTTTAATTATGACATAAGACCTAAATCTTAACCATCTCAGGTGTAGAAGGACAATTAAGATCAGGAGCTTTTCCAGAGTGGATCTGTGATCCTTAGCAAAACATGTCTCCAGAGACAAAAGCTATGATTCACTTCCACTGCATTGCCAAGCAGAAAAATCAAACCAATAAGCAAATAACCCAAATGGCTGCTTTTTGCCTCTTGAAAGAGAATGAAAGTGTTCTGAATCTATAATATCTAATTTATGATTGAAATACCCTACAGGCTGTTCAGCAGCTCCCTGATGTTGTAGAAACGCTCCCAAAGCCATGTCTCACCTTTTATTAACATACAAACTGAAATGGTGTCCTGTAGTTAGGCACTTAGAAGTGCTTGTTTGAACTTCTAGAATGGGTTCTGAGAATAAGGTTCCCAGGTATCTATCTCTTGGGCCTTTCTATAAACTAATAGAGGGGTCACACAATCTCATTATATCCTGCTATCTAAAGGTGATAAAGCCTGTAATTTCCAGGAATCTCCTTAGCTGTGGGCTGTGGAAAGGAAATAATTGGTTTAATTCTTTTTTCCCCAGTCTTTGGGTTCCCTCAGCTGTAAGGCCTAAATATTTTACCTCAAAGTTGCAAAGTTGTGCCTTAGATCTAGAAATATTATAACCCCTGTCAGAAAATTCAGCAGAGCAGATGTCCCTGCTAGAAAGCTCTTCTGAGGGGGCACGTAACAACATATCATCTACATATTGCAAGACTGTGAGGGAAAAACTGTAATATGTCCTTTTATCAAATCAAGATATAGGGATGTCCTATCTTTTTTCCTGATAAATAGTCAACAATTTAAATTAACTGAATGGCTTAGTTCTCATGTATCTTTAGAGCTTCAAGAGTACATGCCTGAAAATGTCTTCTATTTAATCTTGTATCTGATTGGCAGGCTAATGGGAGCCTTGTATAGGATCTGTTTGTGTTCCAGTAGAAACCAGTTATTCCCCTGGCTGCCTGTCTGTTGAGCTTCAAAAATTAGGATAATATTTGTCTCTATATGTAGTAGCATCTTGTAATGCTACTTGTCTCTCATTAGAAATCAATGTTTAAGAGCAACATTACACCTTTCTAATCTAGTTCATAGGTCTGAGTAAGTTTTCTAAAGCCCTCAGTGTTCATATCAGAGTCATTTGAAAACTATTTTAGGTCTCATTTAATCTCTTAGATCAATGAGAGAAAAAGAAACATGAACACAGTCCCATATACACCATTTACTTCCTGCAAAGGATGCTGTCTTTGAGGGACCTGAACAACTTAGCTAAGGATGAATATAGCTTCATAGAGATTAATTATGGCTGGCCTAGAAATTCCACCCTCAGCACCTGGTGGCCAAGGTTTAAAGTTGTCTTGGAAACTTTGTTCTCAGGTTCTAAAGGTGAGGAGTAGCCTCAGGCTTAGAAGTACTGAATGCCTTAAGGGTGAGGTGTCTCTCATTTTTCTATGGCCCACATTTATATTTGAACACAAGCAAGAATTATTTCTTAATATAAAGAAAATCTAAACTTAAGATTACTTTGACCATTTTCTCTTTTTTACAGTATAATTCTAATTGTGAGATAGCATCATAGTACTTTCCTCTTTGTACTTGGCTTTAGGAGGTAGGCACACCACATGTGAGTATAGAGAAATACTAAATTGCTCCTTAATATATTCCAAAGGAGTAAGAAGTTCAGATATGGAGTTCCTAATATGAAACAAGAGAAACAAATATGGTGTCCCATAAGTCTCTGCTTGATTTCTGTGCCACCTAGGACATCCCTAGGGGATCCCCCACTACTCCAGGGTAGGTAACTACTGTCTGAAGAGAGAACCAGAAAATAAAACTGGACTGGATTATCTACCCTTTACCAGTGCACAATCTTATCTTCCTCGAGGAACTCATATCCTTATTCCAGTAAGTACTCTTATAGCGCAAGTTACAATTGACTTCAGCCATAACAATCATGTTTAGAGAAGGAAGTATTGCTAGAAAACCAAGAGATTTAAACCTCTGCCTTCTAGTTCATTGAAAGAGAGAAGAAAATAAGTTAACAGTTAAATTAGAGCACTTCTCCTGCAAAAGAGATTACCTCCAGAGATGGTAAATCAGAGATTCTTCCCTGGGCCCTAGGGCAGAGAAAGCTCTGAGAAATTTCGGTTGTCTACCCAGTCATTTAGGCAACTTTTATTAGCAAGACAAGCCTACTGCTTTAAGGTCCATTTTAAATTTACTAAGTATTTGAAACCCATAGGTCCTCCTAGCACCCACAATCTACATAGTAAAGTTACCTTTATCAACTTCTTATGTGCATGCATGAAGGAAGAGAAACACTGGCCAAAATAATCTCATATTGTAGTTAATGAGTAAAAACACAAATGGAAGTTACTGATTGCTATTTTCCTTAGTGTAAGACAAAACTGTTGTTTCGAGTGGTAATAGTCTGACTTTCTGGAAGGAAGAGCAGTCTGACTACTAGAGATTCTGAAATAAACTCCCAACAATTTGGAGAAAAGTTTAAGGGGCGTTTTTAACTCACTAGCAGAGAGAAAAAGTCCAAATAAAGCTCAAGCTGGTTAAACATCCAAAAATCACCATATGGCACTCTATAAGTTCACAGTCAAAGTTCCAAAGTCCATAACCTATCAGAAAAGGCATTTTTCTCCCCTATAAACATAAATGATGAAGACCATGCGGCGGGGGGGGGGGGGAGAAAAGGTTCAGGTGCTTCTTACTCTATCAAAGATATGTTTTGTACATTTGTCTAGAGGTCTGTCTTATTAGTGATAGAGAAAGCAGTCCAAACCTGTAGCTCAACTCTTAATGGAGGCTTAAGAAAGGGTTCTGATGGGATCATTTCAGATCACTCTGAGACCAAGGATATCTGATGATCAGTGGAAAGAGTTCCCCTTTCACTTCACTAAGGAATCCAGATAGGGACAAGATGTGGAGATTTTCTGCTGATTACCTGGATGGGCTCTTGGGAGCTAGTTTATTCTGAGGGGCCTTTGGATATGTGCCAGAGGGTAGCCCTGGCCATGACCCCTCAGTTGTCACCTCAGTTTCTGCTAGTTCCATGCAATCAGAGATTTGTCTCTGAAAGGAACCCATTTGGCTATCTGGTCAACATTCCACCCACCACTGTTGTCAATGGGAGTAGGGATTCACCAGAGGGCAACTGGAGAAACTTGTCCTCTGCTTTGATAGTGGCAGCTGCCCTAAAGGCAATTTCTAGCTGGCAAAGTAACTACTATTTGGCATTCTATAAGGAACAGATAAAAGTCTTTATCTGAGGTGATTTTATAAGAGACCTATTTTACAACATTTTAAAGCAACTAACTCCAAATGTAACACATACAAAACAAGAATAAAGTGTAATTTTAACAAAAGACAATGCATAAGAAAAACAAGAAACTTGCAAACATTTAAAATACACAACTTAAAATCAAGACACTTCTGAAACAGAAGCCAAAAAAAAGGCCAGAATTTATGAAATGGAAATCAGAATCTATGAAACAAATAGCCAGAGCCTATGAAACAAAAAGTTACATTCTATGAAGCAAAAAAACCAAAGTTAGAACCTATGGAACAAAAGCACTCTTACCTCTGACCAGTTATCTCAGTGGAACCTCCAAAATGATAGAAGGGGAAGACATGTAACTCCCAAACCTAATAGTTATCCAAAATGTGAGTTCGTGTTCTGTAAAATTGAAGAATGAATTTTAGGAATGACAGAGGTTAAGAGTAGAAAAAATTTATTGAGAGAAAGAAAGCTTCTGCATAAGAGAGACAGAAGTGGGACCAAAAAGTGGGTTACCTTCTCACTCCACTTTTCAAAGATGTTTTATACAGCAAAGCCATGTGGTGAAGTGGGTAAAAGTGGGACAAAACTATAAGATGCAATGGAAATTTATAAGGTGGGCATGAAGTGGGACAAAACCATGACCAACCAATAAGATTACCAGTACAGGGCTGGGGATTTAGCTCAGTGGTTTTGCCTCCTGCTGCACAAGTAGAAGAACCTGAGTTCAACCCCCAGTACCAAAAAAAAAGATTACAAGTGTAATCACCCAGGTAATATAGATTAACTGGGGGTCAAATTGGGGAGCAAGTCATGTAGCTAGCATATAAGGATTTTTAGTAAGAATGAGGGTCAGGTATATTTCCTGGAGAGGCTGGGTTAAGATTTTGACCCCTCACCCAGGTGATTGATACCTATTTAGAATATCAACCACTGCTATTTATCCCCAGGGGAAGCACAGGAGTATGTAGTTTCTCTCCTTTTACAATTCTGGGCTTCAGTGGATGTGTTTTGATTGTCCTCCATGTTGGCTCCTTGCTGTGTTGGCTCCTGGTGGGCTGGTCCTGTCTAACTTCACACAAGATATCTAATTAACTTACCTATCTGGAATACTGTGTTCTGTGAATATCTCCTGGGTCTCTATAACTTTGACACATTCCACCCAGTTGTTGGACCAGTTTGTCCTGGCCCTAATGTCCTGCCTCACTTCCTTTGAGAGACATAATCCCCATAATTTTTTATGAAATGCTGAAGGAGTGAAGGTCTCTTTCTTTTCAGCTCTGCATCCTGCTGGAAGAGGATCTAGGTCTTACCTATTGGTGATTATATACTCTCAGACTACTTTGGGATGTTGGGATTTACCAGTTGGGCTAAAAATAATTTGTCAGATGACAGTGAGATAAAAAGTTAGTGTCTATATGTTAGGAATTTTTGAGCTGCCTATTCACCCAGAGAAGGCTCAGTAAATTTGTCAGAAGAGTCAGGGTCTGCAGTCTGGATCACCATCTGAAGGTGGATCTTTTGAAACTGTGAAGAGATAAATTTTGCTATCAACTAAAGAGGCAGAGGCCAAATGTAATAACAAGCAGGCCAGAATATTTCCTAGTCTGTTTTGTAGCCTGTGAGAGATACATCAGTTAGAGAGTTTATTTTTCTATGCTATTATTTGGAAGAGGTTTTCTAAGGTATTTATTTCCATACTTCCTATGGAGAGGAAAGTATGACATAGAATGATATTAGTTAAACTATCAAGAGAGCTGAGAGCTGTACCCCTTGAAGGTCTACCCACCTTATAGTTCTTGTTAAGAAGTGAGTCTCAAGATGGTGCCCACTTAAGCTGTGCTGGGTCATAGATCATAGTGACTCTACTTACTGGCACCTGGAACAGTACTGGAGTCTTGGTTTTTGAAGAGGAGCCTCAGATCTCCCAGAAGTTCACAGAAATAGGTTTTCTTTTGGGTGGTTGTCTTAGTTACTTTTCTCATTCCTGGGACAAAATACCCAATATCCACAAGTTAAAGGAGGATAGATTTATTTCATTTCATAGTTTATAGAGGTTTCAGTACATAGTTGGATGGCTCCAAGGCTGGGGGCATCACAGAGGAGAAGCATCAATCACAGGACAGATAGAAAGCAGCAGCAGCGTGGAGCCTTCTTTTCTCTCTTATTCTATCCAGACTATAAATTTATTGGATGGTGCCACACACACTCAGGGTGGGTCTTGCCACTATCCAGATCCAGTGCAATGCTAAACCAATCAGTGGACTGACTTACTTATTACACACCTTAATTCCAGTATCACACCCATGGTTCAGCCACCTCCCTAATGCAGAGAACATGGCAAGGATCACTGAAAAGGAGACTTCCATTTTGTTTTTAATTGATCTATAGGAATCCCTTATTCTCAAGTTTTAATGAACACTTGATCTCTAAGACTAACACTAGGTGGTACCCTTAGTACCTTAGGCCAGAAGCTAGCAGGATATAGTTTGGTAGCTTGTCATACTTGGCCCAGGTTAATAAGATATTATAAGAGCCTGTGGTCTCTGGATCTACTACCATATAAGGAAATAAAAAAGGCTTCCCATATAGCAAATCAACAACTCAGATTTAGCCTAGTTTTGGTGGTGTTTTGAATTCTTATGAGGGCCATTAGCAATAATCAGAGCCAAGGCTCTTTGCAAAATTTTCCCACAGTTTGCTATGGGGTCTTTTTGGCTCTTTCAACTTTTCTTGAGTGCTGAGGTTTCCATGCAGAATGGAGATGGTACTTTATTACTAAAGCCTTTGGCACCCTCTGAATTATTTGAGATGTAGAAGAATTCCCATTGTCACTCTGAAGGAACTAGGATAGTCCAAACCAGGGGATGATTTCTTTAGCATTTTGACTACCTTCATAGCTTTTCCCACTTTGGTATAGAAGTCCCCAATACAACTTTAAAGGTATCGATTAGAGGCAATATTTATTTAAATCCCCACACATGATAGCAGATGGGTCATCTAATTGCCCATCCTCTATATAGGTTCTAACAAAGAGGTGGTCTGAGCTTGCCAGGATTATGGTAGGGACAGAGTTGCCAGGCTTCACAGACCTTTTGTTTGGTCACCACTAGTTGTGGTCCTGTGAAAATTTGAGTGACCTTTTCTCATGTAGTTTTTCTTCCCTTATGGAATGAATCATGAAGTTGTTTTTATACCTTTCCATTGTATCCTTTGAGGAAGAACTAGTTTGTTTCCCAAATACTACCAATGTGTCTGTAATTTCTCATTGTTCTAAGGGGCACTTCTCTTTGTAGGGGGTGTTAACTGGAATTAGTGGTTTCTGAGGAACTAGGAATAAGTCTAAAATCTTGCAAGGCTCCCCTTTTTGTCTCTATCAGCCTTTCAATTTCCCAAGGAGACTTTAGATGTGTCCTTTTGATGTCACTTGCAGTTAATGACAGTGACCTGCCTGGGAAGGTAGACTGCCTCCAGGAGTTGTAGAATTTCTTGCTTGTGCTTTATAGATGAGTGTTTATTATTTAGCAATCCTTATTTTTTCCAGATTGCTGCATGGACATGTAGCACCAGAGTGGCATATTGGGAACCTGTATGAATATTTAGCCTCATCCCTTTTCCTAATATCAATGCCCAAGTAAGTGCTATCAGCTCTGATTTTAAGCAGAGTTCCCTAGCATAAGGAGTTTGGCTTCAATAACCTGTTGTGAACTGACAAATGGACCTGTCTTTCAATGTCCTTCTTGGACAAAGCTACTTCTATTTGTGAACCACACTCCTCAAGGTCTTGGAATCACAGGTCCCTGATGTTCTACCTGCTTGTATAGGTCAGGGAAATTCATGTTCATGAGAGTGGCTAACTGCTGAGCCTGTACGCATCAAAAAGGCAGAGTTAAGAGTAGTGCAAGTCTTTATAGTGACTTCAGAGGTGTCAAAAAAGCATGGCCTGGCATAGTCCCAGTGGGTAAATCTGCTTTGGCCTTTGCAAGAATTGGAGAATCGTCTCAAATTTTACTAGTAAATCTCTTCCTAGTAAGGGGATAAAACACTGTGAGATAATTTAAAACTAATGGTTAAACATTTGACCTGTGACTCATGATGTTAAACAGGAATAAAGAAGCTGAGTAGGGCTCTCCTTGATCTCAAATATGGCTATAGATCTAGAGAAGGATTTTTCATGAAGGAAGTTAAAATGGAAGTCAAAGAAATTGAAATTGCGTACCCATGTGTTATGGCTTGTGTTTAGATCTCCCTCCAAAGCCTCCTGAAGATGAGGTGGGACTTTCTTTTATATATGTGGCTGAATCTGGAATATGTGATACAGATATTAAGGGCCTGCAATTAGTAAACCACTATACATGAGTGATTGGTTTGGCACCATCTCTAATTCCAGTAGTCTGGATGAGATAAAAGGGGCAGAAAGATGCTCTTAAGGTTCCTTGTTGGATTTGCTATCTTGTGTGCACCATGTTGTTCTCTTATTCAATGCTCTTTACCATCCCTGTCTTGGATACCCAGGTATCTCACACTGGGTATCTCATAGGAGAGAGATATCCATGGGCAGGGGCATTTGCAAGCTTCCTAGGGACTCTTCAGTCCACTTTATCAGAGCCACAGGTGAGGATTTTGGCTGGCCTAGTCCCTCTCTGGGAGTGAGGATAACGAGTCCTCCAATACCAAGAGTCAGGCACATCAGCTGTCTGACACATGGGACAGGGCCTGGTTGGTGTCTTGGCATAGTCATGTGTCCAGTGTCCAGTTTTCTTGTAGTGCTTGATTTTCTCTGTATTTTTGCTTGGACAACTTGATGTACATAGGTAAAGTATTAGGAATTGGTACAGGCATCATTTGGGGCTTTTTTCTCAAACTTTCTAGTTTTACCCTCATTTAGAACCTGATTGTTGAACACAGAAAATGTCCAGAAATTGGGTCATAGGCTCTGGAAGACACATCTTCAAACCCACCAGGGAATTATGAAAATACTAGTTCTCTCTAAGATGCTAGCATCTGCTGGAAACAAGTAGGAGAGACCTATATCCCCATGAAATGGGTAGGCTTCTGAGGATAGGATCATCAGATATCATTTTATCTAATACTTAAGACTTTGGTTTTGTTTTTTAAGTTTTGCCTTTCTCTTCTGAAGTTGGGGAGTTTTGGGTAGGTCCTGCAGGCTTATCTATAGGAATGGAGAGAACACTGTGGTTAAGAAGCAAGAACATTATCTACCGGGGCGGGGGGGGGGGGTTCGGGGTGAGACACCTGGATGTGGTTAACTGTCAGGATCTGAGCAAGCGACAAGAGCAGGCAAAAACAAAAAAGGAGAAGCCTATGTTATTTTCTTTATTACTAACAATAGAATCATTCATAAGTCTTAGAATGTTGATGGTATTGAAACACACAAGAACATGAGAAATGTAATGGAGAAAAGAGTTATTCCAAGCTCCTTAACTGAATATCTAAAAAGCTGGTAACAGGGAGAGATCATAGAAAATGAGATGGAAAAGTCATGGTTTAGAAATGCAGTTTCCTAGCTCAGACAAACAGAAAGAGCCCAAATGTAAAATTAAGATGTATTTCTGTAATACTGTTATTCTGGGCACAAATACTCATTGATTTCCCACCTGATGGCTACAGTACAAATGAAGTGATTCCCCTATTAGCTCAAGAGCGCTGCTATACAGAATGTCATTAAAAGTGTCCAGGAAGAGAAGGAAGAAGTTTTTGTGATAGGAATGGGGAGAGAATACAGTACAGATGTTGATGGACCAAACAAATCCTGATGAGATAGAGCCATTCATAGTGAGTGATAGACAAACGCTTGAAAAAAGAATATTGCAAAAAGCTTAAATCTCCAACTTATACTAAAAATGTCCTGAAGTTTCATGAAATCAAAGCTCATAGAACTTTGGGATATGGTCATAAATATGACAAAATTGTATTTTCTGGTGCTTTAAAATAAAAGACAGATTGTATTTTCTGGTACTTTAAAATAAAAGACAGATTGTTAACATATTAACAAACTGCATTCTTTTTCAGGTCTCCTTTTACACACATTTACATTTTGCCTTGTCATTCATGGTGTTAAGCCATTCTCATCAAATTTAGAAAGTTCTGAAGGGCTATTTGCCTATAATTTGTGTGGACGGCCACTATGAATTTCTGTGGTTAGTATTTTGTCCTGTAAGTTCAAGGCATCTCACAAATCCACTTACACAAGGAGGTACCTTTTGTTGTGTAGTTTCGATTTTAAAATGATTTCTGCATTATTTTTCAGTGTCATTAGATCTGCTGGTAGGTTATATGTTTCTCACAGTTTTTAAGTGATTTGTCCTCATGCTATATCTATAAAATTGTTCAGTGGAGCTTACTTTCCTAGGCAAGTAATTCTACTGAAATCATTGTTTGGTCTAATATCTTGCATTGTTTTCCTGGAAAAATACACCCAAAGCTTTCCATCCTCCTTGATCTCTGAAAATCACTTGATCAAACCCCATTCCAGCATACTGCTGTGTTAGAGAATAGAATGATAAATAAAATTTTAAAATAAAATGTATTACAAAGAAAATACTTAGGTTCTGCAGTAATTGGTAATTAACCTTTGTTTGGGACCATAAAAGCTAAAATATAGCCATTTTTAAATGCTTGGTTTTTTCCTTGGTCGTATTGCCACACTCATGATGTTAACCTAGAGCTCATTTTTCTTCTTCTGTTTCTCTTCTTTATTTAGAGTAGACAGTTTGAAACTCGATATTTGGGATACAAAAGCAAACAATTTGTACATGATATCTACTAAGTAATTTCTTCATTCAATAAACATATAAAAGCATGAGGAATGTCAACCTGAAGGTAATAGTTCTAAAGCCTATGACATGACTATTTATAGGCCTCTCTTTCTTTGTTCTCAAAATCAATTTCAATGATATTACTTTTAATATCCTTGTTATTTATTTCCTTCCTCATGATATTGCCTAGCATGTGCAGTTCCTGATATAATTTGCTTTTTCCTGGAATATATATCCTTTTGTTCTAGAAAGATCACTACAATAATGTGTTAAGGATATAAGACATTAGAAAGATACTAAACTGAAAGAAGAGGCAATTAGATCATGTTAGAGGGAGTAGAGATGGAGAAAATGTCTAGATTTTATTATGACAAGAACATTTTGAAAGGAAATACAGCATCAGGAAAAGTGAGTTGGTGATATCTTGTTTAACATGTAAGCATTTTACGAATATTTTTCATCAAAAAATGTTTTAAACATTTTTTGCATGGTAATTCTTGCAGAACCATAGGATTGGTTGCTAGTATGTGAGATTAGATTATTTAGCTATATGTAGATAAAAAACATACCAAAATATTGCCTGAAGTATTAAAATGATTGGGAATAAAATCACTAAAGGCACAAAATGGATTTCAAAGAATGTGAGCCAATGACCATTGATATTTATTTTACAGAACCAATATTATTTTAAATGTTATACATGTAATAAATAGATTAATATTCTTAATACTTTCATCATACAATTTAAGCACTATTTTTTTTCTTGTAATGGGAGTAGTACCCATAGTCTAGAAGGTTTAGTAACTTGTCCATTGTATATAGCTTAACAGATTGAAAATTAGGATAAATCTAAGAATTATAAATTATAGCTTGACCTAGTAAGATCCATAATAGTGTCTCCATGATTTAAATTCCTGAAGTAGTCTTCAAGGGTAGGAATTGTATCTTCTTGTTTTTGAAAGTATAATATAAATATCTAATAATTTTTCCTATCTACTTCAAAAATATTTATTTTATGGGTGTATTTATGATTGATTATTATTGCAATATATTTTCATGTGTATAATTTTTTATTTAACTTATTCATATTTACAAGTTAGTTTTTATTTTTCTTGTGGGAATTGAATGCCAATTGAAATTCTCCACACAATAATATTTTAATGGGAACTGACAATTCCTGCTACAAAGGGCCTCAAGTAAAATTTAGATTTTTGATAACTATATCAAATTAACTAGAAAAACTTTAAGAATAACTATTTTGAAGAATGTGTTTCCAGAGTCAGTTTTAATTGTGTTATCATTGTCAAGTATGAACAGCATGTACTATATCCAGAGAAGGGGCAATTGGAATTCAGAACATTTAGTAGTAGCTGATTCTTATAATTATTTTAGTGACAGAAAACAATAATTTTAATATCAAAATAAACATAAATAACCAGCAATTTTCAAGTATTAGTGTATAGTATAATTGACTTTAGAAAACTTAAAATGAATACATCTGTACATCTCTGTAACACTCTCAGGAATTGCACATTTTGTAAACATTTTAAGGAATATATTCTGACTTTAAATGTTCTCTCTTATAATGCTTTCCAAAATTTAGCCTGCATCCAGATCATCTGGAAAGCTTGTGATATTGACTTCAGCAGCCTGACTCTTACTACATCTCCAAGATGAAGCTGGTCTTTCTGCTCCATGGACGCAGTTTAGGGAACATTGCTTTAGCCCACATTTAAGGCCATTGAGAAACCATTGTGAAATGAAGCAAAAGCAAAGCATTTAATCAAAATATAAAGACAGTTAGGCCTGTTCTTTGCTTTAACATTTCTTGTTTTGATTGTTTACTCCACAAACTCAAAGTATCCCTTGAAAATAGAAAACAAAAATTCATTTTTGTGTGTGTGTATTCTGAAGAGTAAAACCCAAGCAGCATAAGTATCTGAGCTGAAGAGCATATCTGATCAGGCTTTAGACAGAGGCTGATCTGATCAAACAATTTACCCTTTAATCTTCTACTATTTCAGTCACCCTTTTCTCATTACAGCCAAACCCACTAAAAAGATGTACTAAAATTAAAAGTTTTGACAGAAAAATTACAAAGACAGATGATGAAAACCAGAAATCTTAGATTCCTAATTTACATTCTAGTTGGAACAATGTATGAAAAGACTTATTTTAATTTATTCCTCAGTTAGAAGTCCTGGTGTAAAAGCAAAAAAGAAACACTGAAATCAGCTCTCTCTGATATTTTGGAAGATTCTCAAAACTTATGCTCCTCCCCACAGGCTTAATTGTCACAAGCCATTAGTTGAGAACATTTTCCTGAGAAATACATTTTAAACAAATTGTGAATGAGAAAAACTTTTTCAAATCTTTTAAAACTGTGGAACTGTTATGTAAAATATTTTTCACTAAGAAAGAAAAAATATGCTACAGTTTAGAATTTCTCACTTTTAAAAATATATCAGTAGTAGTAATAAAAAATAAAATTTTAAAAAAACCACCAAAAATATCAATGGGAACACATTTTGGAAATAAAGATATGTAATAAAAGATAAATAAAAGATACACTTATCTAATCTCCCTTTTTGTGCTTTTTTAGGAGAAGAAATCCATCTAGCCAACATGATAAAATTCAAAGTATACTAACATCCAATAACTGTGCTATTTTTCTCCTTCTGCCTCCACCCTGGCCTTCATTCTGCACCTTTACCAATATTGCTTTCAGCTTGAGAATCATGAACACTCAACTGCCAATAGCTAACATTGATTGGATTTCAACAATGAAAGCATAAGCAGGCTAGAGGAGGGGAGAGAAACCAAAATATTTCTTCCCCATTGTCTTCATACTAAATTAGTCCCTGACAGTCATTGCATCTTTCAGTGGTGGTATTTATCAACAGGTCTTCTTATCCAAGATTTTTACTTCAATCAACAATGGTAACTATTACTTCCTTTCCCTTTATCACCCACCCACCCCAAGAATCTCAAGGTGGCAAGGGTGTTCCTCTGGAGCTTTTCTCTAGATGTCTCACTATTTATGGTTTGGTCTTTTAGCCCAAGAATATCTGATCTATTTTAAGGTGTTTTATAACAATACTGGCTTTAACCCCAGGCAAGGTATTGAAAGCGGGACGGCTGGGAGGAGGGCCCCGGAGGGGAAGCAGAACCCGCGCAGCCCGAAGCCCTGATGACCAGTGGGCGGGGGTGGGGGGGGTGGAGTGGGTGGGTGTCTGGTCTCTCGAGACTGCCACTGGCTTAAGTGAAGGCCTTGGCGAAGGCGGACCCGACGTGACCCTCACGGAACACGAAGCCATCTTCCCTCTGTCATAAGCGGCGGAACTGTTTGTGGAGATGATGGCAAAAGATGCCTACTGGCGTGTGCACAAGGAAAGAGGAAAATCCTCCAGAGGAGAGATTTGGATAATGCAATAGAAGTTGTGGATGAATTTGCTTTCCTGGAAGGTACTTTGAATTGATTGCTGAGGTGGGCAGTTTCATGAATTTTCTCTGCATCCTTCTGCTTGCCGCTCTCTGCAGACTTCAGCTTTGAAGAAAAGTCTGTGGACACATATGTACTCTTCCTGTTCTACCTGAGCTAGGATAAGCTGAGATCTCATCGGACAGCTTTTCTCTACAAGGTCTTCCACTTGTGTCTGTCTTCCACTCATATGTATGCCTGGATGCAGCTGCTACTTAGGGCAGAAATTGTTACACATAGGTGGCTTAATGAATGATGAGGAGCCCTTCTTAATAATACCCCTTCTTAATACCAATCAAAAAGTCTCTAGAGTTATGAAATCTCCTTTGAAATATCCTACCCACATTGTCTCTAGCTGAGAATCATTGCCACAAACTATAACATTTTTTTTTAGTATTATTTTTTGACATTGTCTTTCTTTCAACAATTGGTGAGCAATTTTACATCATATGAGAAAATGTTCATTTTTAAAAATTTTCATTAGTGTATGTTTGCAGTATGTAATGTTTACATTTCCTGTGGGAATTGGTACATGTACATAACACATCTTAATTCCTTTTCATCCCCTCCTTCTCATATCCCTCCATCCCTTGAACCCTTTCCCATTTAACAATAGGGAGGGCCATGGATTTAGCTCAGTGGCTCCACTGCCTGCCTTGCAAGCACAAGGACCTGAGTTCGATCCCTGGTACCAAAAAGAAAAAAAGGGAAACTTTCACTGATATTTAGAAAAGTAAATAATGACTAATTAAATGTATATGGTAATACTCTATCAGACTATGAAGTTATTTAATTTTTAACAATGTACAGGAACAGTTTGTAATAGTGGAACTATGTAATTTATTTAATAAAACAATGATTTTTTTTCAAATTAGAACTTGATTTAAAATAGTAACATCCAACATTGCCAAAACAAACATCATATTGCAAAAACTATTGTAACTTGTAAATCATGTGAATTTTATAATTTTTAAAAATTTTAAGAAAAATCAACACATTTACGAAAGAATATACACACACTTAGAAATATACACACACTGTAGAAAAATTATTAATATTCCATTTTATGAAAATAGGCATAGGGTTGAAATCACTTAAAATATATTTCAATTATTATAAAATTATCACTAATAATATTCACCAAGAAATTCATATCTCTGATTATTGAATGTAAGGCAATATCGTAGTTCTCCTCAAAAATGAAATTAGGTATAGACACATGACTTTCTTTCCCAATCAAATATGTGAACAATTCTTTTTTTTTTTTTTTAGAATTGATGTTCTGAAATGGACTTTTATATTTTACACAGTGAAAGTAAGTATTCGTTAACCTTACATATAATGACTAATAGCATATATAATTATTTATTAATGATTACTTAGTTCATCAGATCTAACAGATTTTAATTTTTATGCCCTTCTTAAATCTCTAGTGAAAGCAAACTTAGTTTCTTGTTAATTCCTCATTCATGATGAAAGTACGGGTGAAACATTACACGTAATTTTGAGCATCTTAACAGATTTAATATTATATTAATTCAAGGTAAAATATATTTAATCACTTAAATTAAAAGCTAATATTTATATCACATAAATTGTAGTGCTTTAAGAAGAGTAAACTACTTTGTACCTCATTCTCTTTAAAATTATAAAATATTTGTTATTGGTTGATTTCATGATAGCAGCCATTCTTTGTAGAGTGAGGTAGAGTCTCAGCATTGTTTTCATTTGCATCTCTCAAATGGCCAGTGATGTTGAACATTTTTTCATATGTTTATTTGCTATTTCTATTTCTTTGTCTGAGAAATGTCTGTTCATTTCAGATGCCCATTTTTGGACTGGGTCTTTAAATTTGGGAGGTCTGATCTTTGTAAGTTCTTTATAGATTTGAGATAGTAGGCCTTTGTCTGAGGAACAGCAGGTGAAGATTTTTTCCCACATTGTGGGTTGTCTCTTCACACTGCTGGTGGTTTCTCTTGCTGTGGAGAAGCTTTCTAATAAGAAGAGATCCCACTTGTTGATTGTTTGGGCTAGTTCTCAGACACCTGAGCTGGCCGGGCTGCGGGGAAAGAGGAACCCTCCTCCACTGCTGGTGGGAATGTAGACTGGTGCAGCCACTATGGAAATCAGTATGGAGATACCTCAAAGAACTAGGACTGGAAGTCCCATTTGACCCCACTATTCCACTGCTGGGGATCTTCCCCAAAGAATTAAGAGAATCATACCACAGTGATAAATGTGCACCCATGTTCATAGCAGCACAATTTGTAATAGCTAAAACTTGGAAACAGCCCAATTGCCCATCAACTGGAGACTGGATAAAGAAAATGTGATTTTTTTTTTTTGTATAAAATGGAGTACTACTCAGGCATAAAAAATGAGAAATTAGAGACATTTATAGCTAAATGGTTGTACATTGAGGCAATACTCTTAAGTGAACTAAATAGGACACACATTTGTAGATACCAAATAGTTTCTCTAGTGTGAGAAACTGAAAGCGTAAATAAGGACTAAAAGGTATAATAGATAATGTGAAATAGGAAGGAAAGGGGCAAAGGGGAAGGAGAAGTGGGAGGGGTAGGGGAAAGAAGAGAGGGGAATGGAATTAATATGAGAAAATGGAAAAATGGAAACAAAGTTTTTGTAAATAGGAAGGGATGGAGATGTTGAAGGGAGGCCAGGGGAAGTAGGAAAAATAAGAACCAAGAGAGATTATGTAACATGCAAATTTCTAATGATGAATGTCATGACATTGTATACCTAAAATGTACCAATGATTAAAATGAATACTTGATAATGCAAAAAACATTATAAAATAATTCTTCAATTATTAGCTCATCTACTCTCAACAACTGAGAAGTGTGGATAGTTAAAGTCTGCTAGTTGTTTTAGGGATAAATTTCAACTGAAAGTCATTTAAATTCCTATCCAGTGATTTTTTTTCTAAAGTAAGTTTTTACCTTTTCTTGTGCTTTAATATACAGATAATAAGATATGATAAAAATGTAGACCATCATATGTTGTATTTTCTAGCTGATGAAAGTAATGAAACAGCCCGGGATTTAGCTCAGTGGTTTCTCTGCCTGCTCCGCAAGCGCAAAGACCCGAGTTAGATCCCTGGTACACTCCCCCACCCCCCGCAAAAGTAATGAAACAAACTATGTTTTATATGTGTCTATAATGCACAAAGCAAAATGGAGACAGTTTACATGTAAATCAATTTAATTCTCCATCCTGTACCTTAGTTGTTTGTTGATTATTTTTATGTGACACTGAAAAATATAGATGAGAAAACTTAAGTATAGTACTGTATTTTCCAAATCACTATCCAAGTATATAAAGAATAGCTGCCCTTAAGTAGACTTTTCTTTCATAAAAGAATTATTGTGTAGCAAAAACCACAGTCTCACAATAGCTTTCAGAGTTTAAAAACTTTGGGACAAGTCAGCAAGCAGAAAGCATAGAAGCCTAGGTAGTCATAGCATAAAAGCCACAGCTTTTTGACTATGTTAATATCTGGTTATAGTTTCATGCTTTTTTCTTGTATTCACATGAAGATGGAAAGGGAAAGGATTGTATACCTTACATGAACATTTATGATGAAATGTAAAATCCAGGAAAGCAATATTTGTAACTATGAAATTTGCTTAATGTTATGATTTAGATATAAAATATCCCCTCAAATCTCCTGTGTTCAGAGGTGGGATGTTCAGCGGGTGATTGGACACAGGGGTACTATACTCATTAATGGTTGAATCCACTGATAACTTCAGAGCAGAATGTGCTGTTAGGAGGTGGGGATTGGTTGGAGGAATGAGGTCACTGGGGAGAATGACCTGGAAGTGTATGTTCTTGTTCCAGCCAGTTCCTTAGTGAGGACCTCTGGAACGTTATTGGAAACTTCTGCAGAAGGCTCTAGTCTCCTACTCAGTGTATGATGCAGGCTTGAGAGGAGGCAAAATCCCATAAAACTAACAGGTAGAACTAAAAGAGACAGAAAATGGGGCACCAGGAAGACCAATGCTGGTACAACCAACAAAGGTGCTGGTCTGTCTAGGCCACTGATTTTTATCAATAATCAGTTAAAGTAAACCCAAGCTACTTGCAAGGGCAGAACTACTTGTGTGGATGCACAATCATGTGGTTTCTATGGAAACTAATGTAAGCAAGACTCATGAAAGAAAAGACAAAGCATTCTTGAATTTGGAACAGAATAGACAAAATATATGGCTATAATTAGAACATTGTCCTTCTAGTTAAGGTTTTAGTTGTGGAAACAGAATTTGGGTCTGAGTTACTTTGACCTCAGCACCTAGGTTTCTCCTGGACTCTTTTCTCAAAACAAGCCAATTGTAGGATTAACTCTTCACAGCCTGCACTGCTTACAGCCTGGTTTGGGCATAATCAATATTGTAGTCTCCTACAGTTCCTCTCCCCCTGGCTTTTTTGTTCTCTCTCTGCTTCCTGGTTATCATAAGTTGAGCAGCTTTACTTTGCAGGCACTTCTACCCAGCTATTTCTGCTGTAGAGCTAGCCAACCATAGTCTGAGCCCTGTGAAATCATGAGACAAAATAGAATGTTCCCCCTTAAATCATGGGTGTCTGGGATTTTTTCTCAGCAACTGGAAAATAGCTAATACATTTATATTGTTGTAAATTATATTATTATTTATATTGTTATATTATTATTTATAATTATATTGTTGTAAATGGATAATACATTTCTATTTTTCCAAGCTCTATGCCTCTAATCCTAATTTTAATTAACATATAATGGATATTTTCTGAATTTTACATTTTTGAAAACATCAGTAAAAAGATGTACAAATAAGATCCACATTTGTTTAAAAACTGAGGATATGAAAAAGAAAATCAAGGAAAAATATTCCATTAGATTAAGACACTAAGAACATGGTTTTTGTGAATTTACATACTAAAGAGTCTATAAATTATATAGACTCTTTAAATGATATAAAGTTATAAAGTCTCCAGGAAGGCAATATTTATAACTATGGAATTTTCTTAGTGTTATTATTTAGATCTAACACATCCCCTCAAATCTCATGTGTTTAGAGGTGGGGCGTTCAGAGGGTGTGTGGACACAGGGGTGCTAGACTCATCTGCAGTTTTTTTTTCCCATTAAGTTTATTGGTACATTTTTGGTATAAAATACAGTTACATTCATCATTGGGATCTTATACCATTACATGAGTATCTCGGTTCTTTTTTTTCCCCTTCCCTTGCCTTCCCTTCACCCCCTCCACCATTCCCTATTTGCAAAGACTTTGTTTCCATTTTTTTCCTTTTCTCATATTTTTTCTTTTCCCTTTTTTCCTTTCCCTTACCCCTACCACTTCCCCTGCTCCTTTAGACCTTTACTTCCTGTTACACAATATCAATTATACATTTTTTAAATTACAATATCAAGACCTAGGAGACATTACCACAGATTTTACAGAATTTAAAAGGATATAGAAAGCATATTTCAAAAATGTGTTTTGAAATAAATTTGACAACTTCTAAGAAGTACCTTGGAAGACAAACTAATGAAACTAATTCTGGAGGAAATATAAAATTTGAATAGCACCTATTAAAGAAAGTATATTCCTAGCTTGAAAACTTACCTATATGAGAACAACAGGCTCATAAACATTTTAACTGATAAATTATATCAAACAATTGAAGCAGAAAAAAGAAGGAACACTTCTTCCCTCATTGTAGGAACTCAACATAGTGCTAATCCTAAAACTGGATAAAGATAATAGAAGAAAAAAGTATGAACATAGATAGAAATTTGTTTAACAAAACAAACTATTAGAAGTCAGATCTGGCAGGATGTAGAAAGTGGTTTTCTTATAGGGATGGCAGTGTTGGTTCAGCATTGGAAGATCCACCCCCAAAAGTCATCATTTAAACAGAGGAAAGGAAAAAACCATATGATCCTGTCACTAGTTGGAGAAAAAGTATTGCACTGAATTCTACAGCTGTTCATGGTAAAAGCTATCAGGAGACCAGAAGTAGAACAGAACCTTCTCAACAGATTAAAAACATGTATTCCATACTTCCAGCGAGAATGCTTTATATGAATGGAGAAGATACAATGCTTTCTCCTTAAGGTGGGGAAGAAGGGCAGATATGCTTACTCTTTTTCTGTCCATTAAACTTTGAAACCTAGGCCCCACCAACATAGTCTGGCAATAAAATGACACAATTAAGATAGGATTGGCAAGGTAGAAGCAAAATCTTTACATGTAGATGAAATGATCATCTACAGAGAAAATACTAAGAAATCTCTAGGAGCCCCTAGAACTTGTATTAGAATTTAGCAGGATTAGAAAACACAAGGTATATATAAAAATTCAGGTCTGTGTATACTGGCTATAAATGAAGAATTGGATATTGAAATTTAAAAGTTTTGTAGGTATACAAAGGACCTAGAAAAGTTAAAAAAAAAAAAAACAGTGTTGGAAGACGTTTAGTACCTAATTTTAAGACTTCTTCTAAAGGTACAATAATCAAGGCAGTGTTGGTGTAAGGAAAGACATATAGATGATTGGAATAAAACAGAGAATCTAGAAATAGAACCACACATATATGGTCCACTGAGTTTTGAAAGACTATTTAACATTAGCATTTTATAGAATATAAACTCAATTCAAGAGCCAAGGAAGAGATAGGGTTTGCAGCAAATGGCACTAGAACACTGGTATCTGTATATAAAAAAATTAACCTCAACCCTTTATTTCCATACATGAAAATAACTTGAAGGGATCTATGAACCTAAATAAGAAAGCCTAAAAGTATAAAACTTTAAGAAGAAATTATAAGGGAAAATGTTTATGGATTCAGGGTAGGCAAGAACTACCTAGTATACAAAAGACATGATCTATAAAAGAGAAAAGTTGATAAATGAGAGCCCATCAAAATTTAGAACTTTAAATGACATCATTAAAATGAAAAGTAGTCCTTAAACAGACCATATTTACAATGCATATAACCTATGACCAGACTATATAAAGAATTCTTAGAGCTCATTAATAGACAACCTAATTAAAAAGTAGACATAAGAAGATGAGAAACAGCCAGTACAGCCCAAGGAAAGATGTGCAGCTCTAGAATCAGAAAGTTTCAAAAGCCTTGTTATGACTTTTTCTTTTTCTTAGATTATCCCCCTTTGCGTTTAATTTGTCAGGCCCAATGGATTCATTCTGCTGGGTTTCCTGGGGTTGTGATCCTCATTGTCTTTTCCTAGGGTACTTAGTCTAAACTTTTTTGGAATGCCAGTTTGATTTTCATGAAGTTCCTGAGGTGCTCTTCATCATGAAAGTATCTTATTTCTCCATCAATTTTGAAAGATAGTTTTGCAGGGTACATCAATCTGGGTTGAAGGCTGTTTTCTTTTAGGGCTTGAAATACATCATTCCAAGCTCTTCCTGGCTTGAGGGTTTGCATTGAGAAGTCTGCTGTGATTCTGATGGGCTTTCCTTTGTATGTGATTTTTTTCTTTTCTCTCACTGCTTGTAGAATTTTGTTCTTCTGTTGGGTTTCTGGAATCCTAACTATTATATGCCTATGTGTAGATTTTTTTTGATCAAGGCTATTTGGAGTCCTTATGCCTCACTTATCTGTATGTCAAGTTCTTTTCCCCTGCTTGGGAAATTTTCTGCCATCACTTCTATGAACAGTTTTTTTTATGTCATCTGAACTCTCTCCTCTTTCTTCATTGACTCCAATCAGTCTTATATTATTCTTTGCATCATCTAGCAGCTGCTGGATTGATTTCTCGTGTTCCTTTACAATTTTAAAGCAGTTATTCTTTTCCTTGTCACTAATTGCAATCTTTTCTTCTGTATCTGAAATTCTACCCTCATATTGGTTCATTCTGTTGCGCAGACTTTCGACAGAGTTTTTAATCTCCTGGAAATCTGTTTGCATCTGTTTTATGGATTTCATTTGTTTCCTATGTTGGGATTCCATCATGTTCCTCAGATCCTCTATTTTTTTTTTAACTGTGTCCTCTTTAGATTTATTAATCATGTCTTGCACCATGAGCAAAATCTCTGCTGTTATGTGAGTAATTATTTCTGATTTCATTTTTCCCAGATCCTTTTTTGTTGCCAGTTCAGAGAGTCCAGGTGGTTGAGTATTAGATTGTTTCATCTCGTTTCCCTTTGGGATTGCCATAGGTGATCCAGAAGTCTGTTTTAGAGACTTGTTTACATGTCTTCTCATTTCCACGGGGTGGGGGTTGGGGGCTTCTGGTGCCCATGCGGCTCACCTTCTCTGCCCTAGGAGCTTGGAATGGCAGAGGGGGAGCTTCCTTCCAGTTGCTGGGACAAGCTCAGCTTCTCTGCCCTAGGAGCTTGAGATGGCAGTGGGGGAGCCATCAGCAGGTTTATAACAACTTTATATAACTTTGTATTGTTCTCATAAAGATACAATACCCTAAGTAATTAATATACATTTAGTGAAACTTATGAAGGGCTTTTTTCGGCACTACTATATTGTCAATATCCATAACATTGTCATTGCATAAAATGTCATCACAGAGATGTCAGCTTCCATATTGGCATGAGCCTAGTGGCACAGCTGTGGAGATAGCCAAGAATTAGCATATAGGAACTGAGAAAAATAGGTTCCCAGAATGTAATTTGTGAAAGTTTATTTTCTTCATTTCTATGTTTATGTATTTGTGTAATTGAGATACTAAAGGCTCTTTAAATTTCAAAACGGACACTTGATTTAGTTTTATTTATCTCATTTGATCTATAATATCATGGTTGTGAGTTTGAAAATTGACCAGAATTGGAGAAGGATCAGGCTTATGTTTGAAAATTAATTATTCTATTCAACTTTCACTCTTTTTTTCCTCCCTCTCATTGACTTGTCAATGACAAGTCTTTTAAAATACTTTTTCACAATTTAGCAGAATACCCTGGTGAGTTAGGAGCTAACAACAGCACCAGAAACCATTAAAGCTCTCACAAATGATGCCAGTAAGGTTTGCCACAGTGGCAGTGCTTCATTCAATTATAAATAATAACACAACTACAAGTTCATGCTCTGGGTTTTCAGCTGATTAAATATCATAACTACACAGGCTCCAGTACAGAGGCATCAAAGAAAGATTCCTAGTTTTTACCTAGGAAATGAAACTCTGTCAGTTGAGTGTTAATTGGTGTTACATCGTGCAACAATGCTGTGAACTGAAAAGGCAAGACAAGGGCTCCCTGCTGTAATGTTAAAATGGTCTGCATCTATTATCAGCCCACTTAATTACCAGTAGTTTGTATACCACCTCATCTAGTTGAAATAATGCATGGAAACAGTAGGGGGTGAATAGGGCAAATCTGCAAATTGATAAATGATTCAGTTCATGGACACCTAAATTATATTAGATGTCACATATCTACATTTTATGGCTGTAAATGATTAATAAGGGAAACTACTTAAATGAGATTTGGTCAGCTATTTTAGAGGTAATGTCATATGAATATGGGATTTTAAATTAAAATTAAAATTAAATTGCATATCTAATGTTTAATGAACATGTAATATTTTACTCATAGTAAACACAAATAAAAATAAACATTCAATATTTTCAATATTTGTATGGAGATGTAATGTCAGAATCCTGGGGATTGCTTTGAGCAAATTAAAAAAAATCATTGAAATATATACAGCTCCATTCACTCTCAGCAATTGCACAAGGTAGAGCCTTGTCTCTACCCAAATAGGAATGGCACTGAAAGAGTGGATGATTGACAGGTTCACAATAAATCAAATTATTCATTTGTAACTCATAATTTTTAATCTCTGTCCTGAACCATAACATTATTCATAAATATATAAAAATTGAGGTGATGGCAAAAGAGTTTTATCTTTTTATCATATTTTGTTACATTCCTATATGTATGTTTCATTATATGGATGAATAAGTTTCATAAAGTCCCAGAGCCTTTACCCAGGGATAATAAGTGATAATCACCAGTGCATGATTGAACTTTTTAAAGTCTTTCTTTAATGATTCATAAAATGATTATTAATGAGCATAAATGTTTTAAATAGATATGACAACTTATTGCCTGGCCTTACAAAAGTCATAGTTTCATATAAATGTTACTGACCCTGTACTTGATGGGTTTTTGAATACCATAACAGCATTTTTTTGTACATGATGTATCCCGTTGTACAGTGGTGTAATTTGTGTTGATTTAGTATTTGCTTATTTGAAAGTAATAAGACTATTTTTTTTAGTTTATCACTTATTTTTTTTTCTATATTTTACTAGTACATATTTATATTACATAATGATTACATTCATCATAGGAAGTCAGTACATGTACGTGACATGTTTGATAAATTTTAGAATAGCATTGCCTAATATGTTAGCAACTCCTTTTACGTCACTACTTAACCAGCTCTATGTGGCTACTTTAACCAAATTGAGTGAAATTTAAAATTCAATTCCTTAGTTATGCTGTCGATATGCAGTGTTTAGTAGCAGCCAAACTAAGCATTTAGATGATGCAGGAATACCACTCAGCAGTGCTATTTTAGAGAACAAATAGGTTGAAATATTGTTTTTTCTTGTTAAATTCTTTTATTGGTACATTTTAGGTATATAACACAATTACATTAATCATTGGGAATTGTACCTTTACATAATGCATCTTGGTTCTTATTTTTTACCCCTTTCCTAGCCCTCCCTTCACCCCCTCCACCCTTCCCAATTTACAAAGACTTTATTTCCATTTTTCCATTTCTCAGCATTTTCTCTTTCCCTTCTTTCCTGGCCCCTGCCCCTCCCACTACCGCTTCCCTTTTGGACCTTTTCTTCCTCTTTTGCATTATCAATTATTCATTCTAATCATTGGTACATTTTAGATGTACATTATAATGACATTCATCATTGGAAATTTGCACCTTTACATAGTCTCTCTTGGTTCTTATTTTTCACCCTTGCCCAGCCCTCCCTTCAACCCCTCCATTCCTCCCTATTTACAAAGATTTTGTTGCTATTTTTCCATTTTCTCATATTAATCCCATTCCCTTCTATCCTTGCCCCTAGCCCTCCCACTTCCTTCCACTTTGCCACTTTTCTTCCTATTTCACATGACCTACTATACATTTTAGTCCTTATTTGCACTTTCAGTTTCACACAACAGAGAAACTATTCAGTATATATACGTGTGTCCTATTTATTTCACTTAAGAGTATCGCCTCAATGTGCATCAACTTAGCTATAAATGTCTCTAATTTCTCATTTTTTATGGTTGAGTGGTACTCTATTTTATAAAAAAACACATTTATTGATCCAGTCTCCAGTTGATGGGCATTTGGGCTGTTTCCAAGTTTTAGCTATCACAAACTGTGCTGCTATGAACATGGGTGCACATATATCACTGTGGTATGATTCTTTTAATTCTTGGGGAAAATCCCCAGCAGTGGAATAGCAGGGTCAAATGGGATTTCCAGTCCTAGTTTTTGAGGTATCTCCATACTGATTTCCACAGTGCTTGCACCAGTCTACACTCCCACCAGCAGTGGAGCAGGGTTCCTCTTTCACCACAGCCCCACCAGCCTTTGTTATTGGTTAATTTCATGATAGCAGCCATTCTTTCTGGAGTGAGGTGGAATCTCAGTTTTGTTTTCATTTGCATCTCTCAAATGACCAGTGATGTTAAACATTTTTTCATATATTTATTTGCTATTTCTACTTCTTTGTCTGAGAAATGTCTGTTCATTTCAGATGCCCATTTTCAGATTGGGTCTTTAAATTTGGGAGGTCTGATCTTTTTAAGTGCTTTATAGTTTCGAGATAGTAGACTTTTGTCTGAGGAAAAGCAGGTGAAGATTTTTTCCCAAATTGTGGGTTGTCTCTTCACACTGCTGGTGGTTTCTCCTGCTGTGCAGAAGCCTTTTAATAAGAAGAGATCCCACTTGTTGATTGTTTGTGCTAGTTCATGGGCAACTGAGGTTTTGTTCATAAAATCTTTTCCTACACCAATGTCTTCAAGAGTTCTACCTAACCTCTGTTCCAACTGGTTCAGAGTTTCTATTTTAATATTTAGATTTTTAATCCATTTTGATTTTAGTTTAGTGCATGGTGAGAGATATAGGTCTAGTTTTAATCTTTGGGTTAGGGTTAGAGATTGGCCTATGGTTTTCCTTTCTGATTGGATCTTTCTCTGCTTTGGGGATCAAGGTGATGCTTGCTTCCAGAAATGAATTTGGGAGTATTGCTTCCCTTTCAATTTCATTGAAGAGTTTAAACAGTAGTGGCAGCAGTTCCTCTCTAAATATCTTCTAGAATTCTGTAGTGAAGCCGTCATGGCCTGGGATTTTCTTAGTTGATAAATTTTTATGACGTTTTCAATTTCATTGGTTGATAGTGGGTTGTTCAGAATTTTTAGGTCTTCTTCATTCAACTTTAGTAATTCATATGTATCGAGGAATCTGTCCATTTCTTCTATGTTTGCCATCTTATTGGCATAAAGGTTCTGGAAGTAGGTATTGATGATCCTCTGGATTTCTGCTGGGTCTGTTGTCATTTCACCCTTTTCATTCCTAATTGCATGGATTTGGGCCTTTTCTTTCCTTTTTCTGATAAGGTTGGCTAAGGGTTTGTCAATTTTGTTGATTCTTTCGAAGAACCAACTCTTGGTTTCATTGATTTTTTGTATCATTCTCTTAATCTCCATTGCATTGATTTCTCCTCTGATCTTTATAATTTCCTCCCTTGTATGAGCTCTGGGGTTGTCCTGCTCTTCTTTTTCTAGAAGCTTGAGGTGGAGCATCAGGTTGTTTCACTGGGCTCATTCTGTTTTCCTAATATGCGTATTCATTGCTATGAATTTCCCTCATAAGACTGCTTTCATTGTGTCCCATAGATTCCAATATGTTATATTGTCATTGTCATTTAATTGAAGGAACTGTCTGATTTCTTCTTTAATTTCCTCTGTGACCAATTGTTTATTCAGAAGTGTGTTGTTCAATTTCCATGTGTTTATGAAATTTTTCCAATTTCTTTTGCTATGGATCTCCAATTTCATCACCCTATGGTTTGATAAAATACAGGAGATATCTTCAATTCCTTTGCACTTACTTAAACATGTGCTATGTGTGAGTAGGTGGTCTATTTTGGAGAATGACCCATGTGCAGCTGAGAAGAATGTGTATTCTGATTTTGTGAGGTGGAAGACTCTGTAAACATCTGTTAAGTTCATTTTTTCAAGAGTTCGATTGTGTTCTAGTATTTCATTACTTATTTTTTGTCTAGTTGATCTATCTATTTGTGACATTGGGGTGTTGAGGTCCCCCACTACAATTGTATTAGTGCATATATGACTTTTCATGTCCATATTTGTTTTATATTGTTGGGCGCACTAGTGTTTGGTGCATAGATATTTATGATTGCCATCTCTTCCTCTTGGATTGTTCCCTTTCAAGGATGTAGTGTGCTTCTTCGTCTCTCTTAATCAGTGTTGGTTTGAAATCGACTTGATCTGCAAAGAAGATAGCTTCTCCTGCTTTTTTTAGAGTTCCCATCATATGGAGTATTGTTTTCCACCCTTTAACTTTCAGTTTATGAGTTTCATTTTGAATTAAGTGTGTTTCTTATATGCAGCATATTGTTGGATTTTGCTTCTTGACTCATTCTGCCAGTTTGTTTCTTTTGCTTGGTGAACTGAGACCATTGACATTGATGGTTATAACTGAATCGTATTGACTTGTCATTGTCATGACTTTTTCTTTTTATTGGATTCTCCCCCTTTATATTTAATTTTTTGTTGTGCCAGAAGGTGTTCATTCTGCTTTGCTTCCTGGGGTTGTGATCCTCAATGTCTGTTCCTAGGATATTGTGTAAATTTCTTTGGAGTGCTGGTTTGGTATTCACAAAGTCCCTAAGGTGCTCTTTGTCATGAAAGTATCTTATTTCTCCTTCAATTTTGAAAGTCATTTTTTCAGGGTACATCAATCTGGGTTGGAGGCTGTTTTCTTTTAGGGCTTCGAATATGTCACTCCAAGGTCTTCTTGCCTTGATGGTTTGCATTGAGAAGTCTGCTGTGGTTCTGATGGGATTTCCTTTGTATGTGATTTGTTTCTTTTCTCTGACTGCTTGGAGAACTTTGTTCTTCTGTTGAGTTTCTGGAATCTTAACAATTATATACCTATGTGTAGATTTTTTTATCAAGGCTATTTGGAGTTCTATATGCCTCACTTATCTATATGTTAAGTTCTTTTCCCCTGCTTGGGAAGTTTTCTGCCATTACTTCTTTGAAGAGTTTTTTTATGTCATCTGCACTCTCTCTTGTTTCTTCATTGACTCCAGTCAGTCTTATGTTATTCTTCTTTGCATCATCTAGCAGCTGCTGGATTGATTTCTCATGTTCCCTTATAATTTTGAAGCAATTTTTCTTTTCTTGGTCATTAATTCAAATCTTGTCTTCTATATCTGAAATTCTGTCCTCACATTGGCTCATTCTGCTGTGTAGTCTTTCAGTGGAGTTTTTCATCTCCTGGAAATGTATTTGCATCTATTTTATGGATTCCATTTGTTTCCTGTGTTGGGATTCCACCATGTTCCTCAGCTTCTCTCTATATTTATTAATCATGTCTTGCACTAGGAGCACAATTTCTCCTGTTATCTGAGAAATTATTTCTGATTTCATTTTTTCCAGATCCCCTTTTGCTGCCAGTTCAGTGGGTCCAGGTGGTTGGGTATCAGAGTCTTCCATCTCATTTCCCTTTGGAGTTGCTATAGGTGATCTGGAAGTCTGGTTTTGAGCCTTATTTACATGTTTTCTCATTTCAAATTGGGGGACAGGGAGGTACTGTTGTTGCCCAGGAGGATCACCTCCTCTGAGCTCATAGAGGTGGGACATGGGCTGGGAGCAGTGGTAGGGATGGTGTCCCAGAAGCCCCTTCCTCTGGGCTGGGGCCAATGGGAGGGTCGGTGGCCAGGGAGCCCCTTCCTCTGGACCAGGAGCAGTAGGACAGTGGCTCAGAAGCCTCTATCTCTGGGCCAGGAGCAGCGGGACCCAGTACCGTGGTCTGGTGGTCCGGTGTCCTCTGAGTCTTTGTAGTGTGGAACCAGGTGGCTGTACAGAGGAGTGGGGGGAGGGGGTGTCCAGTGGATTCTTGCCGGGGTGCGGGCTGATTCGGTGTGTTCTCTGCAACTCACAACCTCGGTAGGGCGTCCGCAGACTTTCCTGTCTGCGGCAGGCTGATCAGTTGAGATATATTGAAGAGTTTGCCTGAAATTTCTTATCTGTTATCACATCATTTTATTTTACTTTTTTCATGTCATTTTAAATATATAATATTTATGGTCCAGATGTCACAAGTATCACACAGAAATGTTCAATAGCAACAATTAACATGTTAAATGCTAGTGGAAAAAACAAAATCATAGTAAAAGATGTGAATGAGGAATCTCTTTGACATGCAACCGACATTAAAAATATCTGAGGAGATGATAGATGAATTAAATATAGTTGCATAAGTTTTATCCAAACTGAGATCTAATGAGAAAAAAGAGTAGTATAATCATTAGATTCATCATAATTACCTACATGATATAAAATTATATAAATCAATGTAAGAAATATATATTTAAAATCACAGAAAAAGAACAGAATATAATCCTGATGGAAGAAAGATTTGAGGAAGTAATGGCTGAAGATTTACAGAAATAATACAGGACAATAACCCACAGCTTTGAGTAGTTCAGAGAAACTTCAGAAGCAAGCAAGTAAATGAGCAAAAAAAGGAAAAAGATGGCACCAGAGGGAAAATAGTTTATTGGAGATAGAATCCCAGAAACAGACTGTGACACTGTTTAAGGCTTCAGATTAATACTGTTTGATGGACTGATAAAACCCAAGGCCAGGGAAAAATATTTTTCAAACATAAAATGAGTCCAACTCTCATAAAGGGTTGGGAATGTTGCATGTTCCCAACAGGAAGCCTGGATATCTCAAAATCCTTGGGGTTATGTGTGGAGTACCCCAAAAGATCTTGCCTCAATTCTAGCAATATTTAATCCTAGGTTGAACACTGCTCTAATACTAATAAACCTAAAAAAAAGCTATGAAAAAGGTAAAGTGCCTTAAGCAACTAAACTGCATCAGGGAAAACTGACATATTTATAGGAATACAGAAATATTTGTACCCAAATTATTTAATCACAATATATACCATCAAATCCAAAATTGCCAAGTATGAAAATAAGGTAGTAAATATGATCCACAAATATGGAAAAATAATCAGCCAGTTAAACTACTCTAAGATTGTTATGATTTAAATCTATAATGTCCTCCCCAGTAGTCTCTTGTTCAGAAGTGGAGCTTTTGGAATGTGATTAGATTCTGAGGGCACTATATTCATTAGTAAATTGACCCATTGACAATTCCCTAGCTGCATGCACTGCTGAGAGGTGAGGCCTGGTTGGAGGAGGTTGCTCCATGAGGCATGCGTTGAAGGGCCCAGCTCTTGCCTTGGTTCTTCCCTATGTTTCCTGGCTGGCATGGGTTGAGCAACTTTTTTTTTGCCAGAACCTACCACTAACCGTTTTGTACCTTGGAGCCAATTGTCCCTTGGAATGTATCCTTTTAAGCAGTGAACTTAAACCTCTTCTGGTTTGAATATTTTATCCCAGTGACAAAAAAGTGAATAATACAAAGAATAATGCATAGGTCAGAGAAAGGACATTAAAATTATATTCCATAAATTCAAATAGTTCTGAGCTAATAGACATATGAACAAAATAAACATAATTTTTTAGAATGAAACTACATCGTTTGGTATGAAATATACACTTGATTAAAACAACAACAATTTAAATATCTTAGGAAGAAAATATTGGTAAACCTAATGACATAGTAATAGTGTCTTAGTCACTTTTTCATCCCTATGACAAAATAAACAACATCCTTCATTTAAAGGAGGAGAGGTTTATTTTGGCACACATTTTCAGTTCATGGTTAGCTGGCTTCAAGGCAGGAAGGCATTGTGGAAGAGTTGGGTGGAGGAACATTATCTTTCTCGTAGCCAAGAAGTAGAGAAAGAGAGGGAAATGAAAAGCCGGGGAGGAAAATATGCCCTTCCAGGCCATGTTCCCAGTGACTGGCCTCTATCCAGGCCCCACCTGCTAACAGCAATTTGAGTTACAACTCCCAGATGATTCAGTCACCTTTCAGAAGTCCCATCAGTGAACTCATGAGGCTTTGAAGGGACATCTATATATAAAGCTTTACAGAAACTATACAAATAAAACATACAAAAAAAAGAATTAAAAATAACAGTGACTAATGGAGCAATTTCATAAGTACTAGTATGCCTATAATTAAAATCCATAAAAGGAGACCAGAAAATTTGAAGAAATAATGAACATTTTTCATATATAAAGTTATTTTAAAAAACAAATCCAATATGTTCAGGGAGCCCCTATCACAAGAAATCCATTAAAAAATAGCAATGAATCATATTACAATCCAATCAATCAAGATGCACAAACTGAAAGTAAAGGAATCTTTCTGTATGCCTCAAAACCAATACAGCAAGGCAGACCACCAACCTGAAATCTGCAGAAAGAGATATGCTCTGAGTCATACACTATTTTGGGAAGTAGATTCCAACAGACTATAACTGAAAAGAACACTAAAATGCTAACTGAATTCAAGGTAGAATGGGAAATATTGTGAAAATTAAAATGTCTGGATGATACACAATTTGCAAGGGGTGCACAGGACAGCTCTTTGCTGCACTTGTACTGGTTCAGTTTTTCCCTGTCCTTACTTGTGGATCTGAAGAATAGCTGTAGAGTGTACCAGGAAGAAGATAGTCATAATATCTATTTTCAGCTCTATTTTAGTCCTGTCCCTAAAATTTAAAGTCTTTCAATGCTTAATTCCACTGAGGCATATGACTCTAAGCTACAAAGACTGAAATGTACCATCTTTTGAAGTCCCTCATCTGGGATGTGAAGGGAGCAAAGGTAGCCAAGATTGTCTGCCCCAAGAAGCTTTCTAAGCCTTGGAAGACTAACATGCTATGAATTCTAGGTTTCTGTTGTCCCTTGATATCTATGCATAATAATAAATCTGCCTGAAGTGCAACTTGTTACTTTTAAATGTGTTCTGGATTATCAGACTCAAAAAAAGTGGCAAAAACCCACAATGAACCTCCTTCACCAGAGGGTGTACACTTCTGAGGGCTTTCTCTACAGTTACCTCATCTTCTCAAGGTGACAATCTGAAATAGATGTCTTCAATGGGCTTGCCAGGGGAAAGGAAAAAAATAATCATAAGTTTAAATTTCTCCATAAAAAAGACCTACTTTCCAAGGAAAAAGACTTTCCTTGCGATTTATCCCAGTGGAGACATTCATTATTCCTTCCATGTTAGTGGTCTCTAGATTTCATTTTTCTCCTAAGGGGAGACAATTGAACGTAGTCAATAGAAGGCAGTATTCAAGAAAATGGATTGGAAATGTTGCAACCAGAGACGGGATTAAAGGGAAAAGGAAAAAAAGCTATCCCACTCAAGAGACACTTGTAAACTTTACAGCCTAGAGAAACAGATCCAATAAAAGACTAAGATTTATTTTAAGATTATAGAACACTGTCCCTCCTCCACACCTTACCAGCATATCAACAGGTCTCAAGTGTAAACACTTGATTACAGCTGAGGGTGCTCTAAGACTCTCTCTGAGAAGTGCTAAGAGAAGATCAAAGTCAGGAGGAATGACCAAAAACAACTAAGGTAGAATTTGAAACATCTGGCACATATAACTACAAAAAAACATTAATTGTAGCCCAGTTCTTAGTCATGTTACTATAAACGCTCACACTAAATATATATTTACTTTACTTTATATGATTGTGACAAAATTTCTGTTTTTCAACAACAAAGATATCATGAACCATACTGAAAGGCAAAATAAATAAAATCTACTTAGCTTGAATAGAAAAAGCAATCATATTTTATCTTAGAAATGACAATGATTTTGAAATTATGAAGTAGAGAATTTAAAATAACATGATTAATTTTCTCAGAGTTCTAGTGGAAAAATACACAACATGTAAGAACAGATGCTTGATGTGAGCAGAAATATGCAAACTGTAATATAAGAATCAATAAGAAGTAATAAAAATTGAAACAGTATATGAAGAATAAAGAATGACTTCAATGAGATTACTAGTAGATTGGAGACAATTGAGAAAAGAAAGGAGTCTGAAGATATGTTCATAAAAACTTTATAAATAAGACCTAAAGGGAAATTTAATAAAGTAAAATAAACCAACATCCAAGAACTGCAGTATAATTTCAAAATTTGTAACACATATGAATTGCAACACCAGAAGAAAGAAATAACATAGCAGAATACATTTTTCAAATACTAATAATAAAAACTTTCCAAAATTAATGACAGGCATCAAATACAGGTAGAAGAGGGTAGAAGAGACTAAGACACACACACACACACACACACACACACACACAAACATGCACACACACACAGAGGTGGAATTTTCATATTAAATCTAAAGAAAATAAAAATAAGAGAAAATATTGAAAAAGTCAGAAAAAAGGTCAGAAAAAATACTTTAGGTATAGAGAAATAAGAACAAGAGTTATGGTTAAGGTTTCACCAAAACCACATCAGCAGAAGTACTGTAGTTTTAAATATCAATGCAGTTATGGAAGAAGACTGCCAATTTAGACTTCTGTATGCAGCAATGTTTTCCATAAAAATGAGGGATGAATAATGATTTTATTAGAGAAATAAAATCTGAGAGAAATAATCAGTACACTTATCCTGCAATAAATGTTAAGAGAAGTTCAGGCATAAAGAAATGATATGCATCATAATTGTATATGAAGAAATTCAGAGACCTGGAAAATATATAAAGGCAAAATGTGTTTTTTAAAAATTTTGTTTGATATAATGATATATATTTAAGGAAATGTTAGTAAAAATATTGGATCATTGTTAGATATTAGTGTGATAAATAAGAGTGATGACAAATAATAGAATAGAGGAGGAACCTAGAGTGATCCATGTGGTTGGGAAAATTAGCATAGACTCATATTTACCTCAATAGAGATATAGATGATTATATTTAGATGAGTATATAAGTATGTATATATTCATGTGTTAGTAGACACACGTGCATACTCTTCCTTCAGAAATGACTGAAAAACTCTAGAGGGGTAGTTGAGCAGGCACCAGGGCTGTCATTAATGTGGAGCTGACATTTTGAAACTATGATGAGTTGAATCTCTTGTAACATGTAGTTGTCTGCTCCTCGTCTGTGTTCAAGAGGGCTGCTAAGTCCCTTCAGGGGAACTGTGGCTCAGCTGGTGCTCTGGGGAAGCAGGGAGGGAGGCCACCATCCTCACAAGAAGAACCTGATTTCCACCTCCTGCTTCCCTGAGATGCAGGATCACCTACTTACGGTATTCTCCATTATTGTATTACATAGTATTACAAGACAATATCCAAAGTAAACATGTTATGACAGTACATATTAATGTTCTCATAGGAGTGGTTGTAGAAGACAATGCCTCATTTCTACATTTTGTCATTAGCTCTTATCATCTAATGTTTCAGTGTATCCTTACAGAACTAAAGCAGCATAGAAGTAAAAAAACTCATGTTTAGTTCAATGGAGATATAGATGATTATATTTAGATGAGTATATAAATATGTATATATTCATGTGTTAGTAGACACATGTGCATACTCTTGCTGTCACTTGAGAGCACCTAGAAAGGACACAGCAGCAACAGTGAGCATGCCTTGCATCAGACCTTGGATACTATTGGTTTCAATAAATAAAACCAGAGATTCTTGAACAAATGGTTAATTCTAGGACTGCAACAGGGAGTTTACAAGAGGAACCTGGGACATTACCAAAATATTACCATCTTGTAATTTAAAAATTCACACCAAAAACCTCATGATTAGAATATGTCAGAGGAGACTCCAAAACCACTCACACTTGAGAGTGTTCAATTGACAAGGCTAAAGTTTTTGAGCAAAATAAATTTACTAAAACAATATGACTTTATAAAATAAGTGTAAATTAACTCATGGTCCAACATTTAGTAGGCTCTCAAGTAATATGAGTTGAGGACCAAGAATCTAGGTTTAAATTTGTTTTTTCTTCTGCTATATGTCTATTTTAATGAATGTTTACAATATTTCTAAGATAAAATTGTATTGTACCTAGGGATTATTTTTTACCTTTCTTAAAAGAATACCAAAAACCACAATAGAATTTCAAAATGTTAACTTAGAGTCAGATTACACATGTTTTATTATTCTTTACTCATATTTTCATTTGATTATTCTTTTAATTTTATTATTTTTAGAGATACATAGGCTTTAAAAATATTTTTTCTATATAAAGCATACTTCTAAATCTAGCAAATTTCAATTATCCTCCAATCTTCTATTTTCCTTTTTTCCAGAAAAATAACTTTCCTGACAACTAATCATAGGAAATCTTTATATGTACAATGACAGTCATAATAACTTATGCTCTATTTTCTATAATAATATTTTTACATTGGTAAGGTATATGTTAATTGATAACTCACAGTGGATTACATGTTATAAGGACAGAAAAACAATTCATCATAATTTTTAAAATATTATTTAATTTAACATAGACAAAATCCTTTTAGCTTTATTATGTATTCAAAGTATCCATGTTTAAAAGTATAGACTTCAAGTAACCTCTCTTAGAATTACAAATAAAATATATTTAATGAAGAAAAATTGTAAATAAAAATAAAAATCTATGATGAGAAAGATTAATTGTAGTTTTATACCCCTTTGCTAACCATTGTTAACACTAGAACACAATTTTTAAACTATTATACACACATATTTCTCATATATTATATATACACGTATGTCCCATATATATGCAACTATATATATGTATACACATGTATATGAAAAAGGAAAGCAAGAGAGAATGTTTGTAAAAATGTAGGATGTTCTGAAAGAATTGGTAAGTAAAATGCTATCATTAAATGAGGAAAATTAAACGTTTGTGCCAGTTCACATGGAGAACCTCCCAAACACCTGGAAACTTTACCTCCAGTTCACTACATATCAGCTTGTTGCCATATTTTAGCTTCTACTTTACATTATAATGACATGGTAAGGAAGACACAAAACTGTTGTTTCCCTGCTGACAATGTAATCAATACACACCTGTTTTCTGCTGGGAAAACTGCAGCAGTAGATGTGGTGGCTTTTTAACCTGCAAGATGATGACAAAGTAGCATGCTGAAAATGCATGATTTTGACAAACTTTCACATACTGTTTGCAAATTGAACACAAGCAGTGGGATGCTGGCATATGTAACTCTTTCCATGATGACAGATTATGATACCTCAGCTAGAAGTTAGAACTATTCATGAAAAGAGAAGAGGAAGTCCAGTCACAAGACAAAAGTCTAGGATATGTATTTCATGTTTCCTAATGTTTTCAAAATATATATTTTTAATATGAAAATTTCTTTTAAAAGCAATAAGGTTTAGTCAAGTGTATCTACAGAAGTGGAGATGGATGGTATATTAAACTTTATCCTTAATTATTTGCATTACAATACTGCAGAGAAATAATCCCACAATCTGTTATACAAATAGTCACACAGTCTGTTATTTCAGGTAATTGTTTCAATTTTCTCTCGGAATTAGTTATGTATCCATTACATATGTAAAGATAAGATGTGTCTGAATGTAGGCACACAATCTGCTATTGTTACTCTCTATTGGGATGTATTATCCGCCTCCTTGGTCAATTTCATGCAAAATTGAACAAACTGGCTACATAATCAAATTGCTTCCTTCCTTAGAGTGACCAAAATTAGCACAGCTACAACAAATATTGAGCTTTGAATCAATTATATTTTGTCATTTATTGAGAATATGCTAATATTTTACTTTTAAGGTAGACAGAAATATAATAGGATTTAGAAACTTCAAAAATTACCTTTTACTGTCAATTATAAATCCATCTCTTTCCCAATTATAATAAGATAAAACCTGTAGTCTTTATATTCATATACCAATATATTTTTTGATTCATTAATCAGTTATTTTACTTCATATGTGATCATATGAGAATTATCTTTCTTCTAGCTCTAATTTTGAAATGCTGATATAAAGCAATATAACACAAATGACTGGATTGTCAAAAAACTATGTATTTAAAATTAATATCAATCAAAAATTATAATTCTCCATATTTTTCATTTTTGTGATAAAAATATCAGAAAATTTTAGTTTCTATCTCTTTTATTTTGTAACAAGATATAAAACATTATGATAATAAATTTAATTGTTAATTGTATTTATATAATGCTGTCAACCTTAATGAGTTTAAGAATCACATGATTTAGAATGTTATAATACACTAATTAAAAATAGCTCTACTTACTGGCAGAAAATGTTAAATGACATTATAATAAGAAGAGTAGATCCGAAGCGACCAGCCAGCTCAGCTCAAGCAGGCAGCGTGAAGCTCCCCAGCACCATTCCGGGCCCCGCCCATGCCACAGTTCAGTCCCAGGACCAGCTTGGAAGCCAGGCCCCATCTGGTGCTCCACTTAGCCGCCCAGGCACCTCCAAGGTCCACTCGCCCCCCCCCCCCCGGGGCTTCCAGCTCCTCTGCTACATGGTCCCACACTACAGAGCCACAGGGGATTATAAAGGCCCTTGTCCTGAGCGTCACAAGATAGAGCAGAAGTTAGTAACAGAAAGAGGGCTTCTCAGGCTCCTTGATGAAAACAAGCTCAGCAGAAAAGTAAAGAAAATCTCTACAATAAAGACACACTAGACCACTGTACTTGGTAAGTTGGAGGGATCATCACTTGGGACCATTACCTCCCATCAAAATCTGCACTATCTTCAGGGGAAGGGCAACTGGAACGTGGAGTAGAACTTTGCAGAGTTCAACCCTGCAGGAGGGCAGGGAGCTCAACTTGGGACTAGCAGCCAGAAATCTGCCTGAATCTCATAGGTCTGCTACTGGCTTGCTGAGACTCATTGACTCATATGCACACATGGATGCCTATGTTGCCTACTGTGACAGCAGAGACATAACCTGAAGGAGGCCCATCATTTTTATTTTTTGCTATTTGAAAAAAAATTTTTTTCTGTTATTTTTAATTCTTAATTTTTACGTTTTTCTACTCTTTTCAAATTTTTACTTTCTTTTCTTTCTTTTTTCTTTATCTCTCTCACTCATTCTCTTGCTGTCCCACATTGCTCTTCATCTCATTTGTTCCTTTCTGCACTGAATTTGGATTTCTCCTTTTTTTTCTTTTCTTCTCTTTTTCCTCCTCTTGATTATCATTAATTTTAAAGGAAAGTAAATATGTTATCTAGCCTCCCTGTTGCTGTTAGGTGATTGAGTTCACATCTTTATTCTTTCATTCTGCCTTTTCCTCTTGCCTTTAACAATTTCTTAGAGTTTGTGTGATCTTCTTCTGTCTTCTGGCCTCACTGCTAATCTTTCCTGATCCTCCTACCTGTCCCTCCCTCCCCAACTCCTTCTAACTCCCCACCCTGGAGGGGAAAGATGCTATAGTGAAGAGTTTATTCACTATAAACATATGTTGGGTTGGTCCTCAGTTTTAATTTAATCCACATAGTTAAATGGGATAGATTAATAATTACCACAAATGGTCATTTTCTAAGCTACACGTGATGCTATGGTATAGCTGATTGTATCATTTGGGCTAACATTTTGTGGTTGGTCTAATCAGTTTTCCTTCCTGGTATAAGGGAAATAAAATAGCCTCAGAGTCATTAGAGTCTCAAAACCTAAACACAAGCTATATCTGGAAGACACCTCTGAAAAGCAATCATTCCACAAGAGTTTTAAACACAAGCAACAAAGATACCTACATTAAACAATTTTGAAATATCAGCCCAGGAATTAAACAAAGGACAGTACCAAAAACAAAAATGAGAAGACATTTAAGCAAAACACAAAACGCAGGCTTCCATGCCACAAAGAGGAAATTCTGGGGGAAATGAGGTGAAAAAATCTGATAATCAAGCACCTGGACACCCTGAACTGATAGCACAGGAAGTAACAAAGCAGATGCACGAGGCTCTAGAAATATTCAAAGCAGAAATAATCTCCCAGATACATACAAAGATGGTGAGCAGAGTGAAGGACATGATTAGAGGCTCTAGAGCAGAAACAGATAAGAAAATAGATGAGATCAGAAGCATGCTGGAAGCCATGAATGCCCAGCATAAGAAAGAGATGGAAACCATGATTGCCCAACATAAGAAAGAAATGGAATCCATGAAACAGATTCAATCAGATATTCAGGAGATTAAAAACTCCATTGAAAGCATGCAGAGCAGACTAAGAGAATTTAAGACAGAATATCAAATATAGAAGATAGGATTGTGGTTAAGGACCATAAAAACAGAGATTCCTTAAAGATAGTGAGGGACCATGAGAAATCAATCCAACAGCTGCTAGGTGATGCCAAGAAAAATAACATAAGACTGGTAGGAGTCCATGAATAAACAGGAGAAAGTACAATTGCCATAAAAAAACTGTTTACAGAAGTAATAGAAATATTCCCAGACAGAGGTAGAGAATTGGACATAAAATAAGTGAGGCATATAGAACTCCAACTAGCCATGATCAAAAAAAAAATCTACACCTAGACATATAATAGTCAAGTTTGCAGAAACCTAACAGAAGAACAAAATTCTACAGGCAGAGAAAAGAAACAAATTACCTACAAAGGAAAGCCAATCAGAATCACTGCAGATTTCTCAACACAAACTCTCAAATCAAGGAGAGCCTGGAGTGAAGTATTTCAAGCCCTAAAAGAAAATAACTTCCAAACTAGACTGTTGCATCCAGCAAAATTATCTTTCAAAATTGATGGGAAAATTAGATATTTTCATGACAAAAACACCTGAGAAATTTCGTGAACACCAAACCAGCATTCCAAACAATTTTAAGCAATATCCTAGAAAAAGACAATGAAGGTAACAACTCCATGAGGCCCAACATAGAGAAGGCACCATGCAAGGTAAGACAGTAAAGTGAAAGGGGGGAAAATAAGAAATAAAAGAGCCAACAACAGTAAAACATCATGACAAGGATGAGTCAATACCTCTCAGTTATAACTATCAATGTCAATGCCCTCAACTCACCAATCAAAAGAAATAGACTGACAGAATGGATTAAGAAGCAAAACCCAGCAGACAGGAAGGTCTGCGGAAGCCCTACCGAGGTCAGGAGTCACACAGAACACACCAAATCAGCCTGCTGCAGACAAGCAGCCACATGGTTCCACACTACAAAGACTCAGAGGACACCGGACCACCAGACCATGGTACTGAGTTCCACTGCTCCTGGCCCAGGGGTAGGGGCTTCTGAGCCACCACCCCACTGTTCCTGGACCAGAAGAAGGGGCTTCCCAGCCACCATCATCCAACTGCTCCCAGCCCAGAGGAAAAGGCTTTTGGACCACCTTCTGTCCTGCCGCTCCTGGCCAAGAGGAAGGGGCTTCCAGGCCACCATCCATCCCACCCCTCCCATCCCAGAGGTAGGGGCTTCTGTGCTGCCATCCCATGTCCCACTGCTCCTGGTCCAGAGGAAGGGAGGAAGAGGCTTTTGGGCCACTATCCCTCCAGCTGCTCCCAGCCCACAGGAAAGGGCTTTTGGGCCACCATCCCTACCATTGCTCCCAGCCCCTATCCTACCTCTCCCAGCTCAGAGGAAGTAATCTGTGCAGGCACCAACAGTGCCCCCCCCCAGTCGAGATGAGAAAACATATAAATAAGTCTCAAAACCAGACTTCCAGATCACCTACAGCAACCCCAAAGGGAAAGGAGATGGAACACTCTGATACTCAACAACCTGGACCCACTGAACTGGAAACAAAAGGGGATCTGGAAAAAATGAAATCAGAAATAATTTCTCAGATAACAGGAGAAATTGTGCCCATAGTGCAAGGCATGATTAATAAATCTAGAGAAGAGCTGAGGAACATGATGGAATTCCAACATAGGAAACAAATGGAATCCATAAAACAGATGCGAATAGATTTCCAGGAGATGAAAAACTCCACTGAAAGACTACACAGCAGAATGAGCCAATGTGAGGACAGAATTTCAGATATAGAAATAAGATTGGAATTAATGACCAGGAAAAGAAAAATTGCTTCAAAATTATAAGGGAACATGAGAAATCAATCCAGCAGATGCTAGATGATGCAAAGAAGAGTAACATAAGACTGATTGGAGTCAATGAAGAAACAGGAGAGAATGCAGATGACAAAAAAATCTCTTCACAGAAATAATGGAAGGAAACTTCCCAAGCAGAGGAAAAGAACTTGACATAGAGATAAGTGAGGCATATAGGACTCCAAATAGCCTCGATCAAAAAAAAAAAATCTACACATAGCCATATAATTGTTAAGATTCCAGAAACTCAACAGAAGATCAAAGTTCTACAAGCAATTAGAGAAAAGAAACAAATCACATACAAAGGAAAGGCCATCAGAATCACAGCAGACTTCTCAACACAAACCATCAAGCCAAGAAGAGTTTGGAGTGACATATTCGAAGCCCTAAAAGAAAAGAGCCTCCAAACGAGATTGATGTACCCTGAAAAACTGTCTTTCAAAATCGATAGAGAAATAAGATACTTTCCTGACGAAGAGCACCTTAGGGACTTCGTGAATACCAAACCAGCACTCCAAAGAAATTACACAATATCCTAGGAACAGACATTGAGGATCACAACCCCAGGAAGCAAAGCAGAATGAACCCATCTGGCACAACAAAAAATTAAATATAAAAGGGGAGAACCCAATAAAAAGAAAAGTCATGGCAATGACAAGTCAATACGTTTCAGTTATAACCATCAATGTTAATGGTCTCAATTCACCAATCAAAAGAAACAGACTGGCAGAATGGGTCAAGAAGCAAAATCCAACAATATGCTGCAGACAAGAAACACACTTACTTCAAAAGGAAACTCATAGACTGAAAGTTAAAGGGTGGAAAACAATGCTCCATGTGACAGGAACCCTAAAAATAGCAGGAGTAGCTATCCTTTTTGCAGATCAAGTAGATTTCAAAACAACACTGATTAAGAGAGATGAACAAGGATACTATATCCTTGTAAAGGGAATATTCCAACAGGAAGAGATGACAATCATAAATATCTATCCACCAAACACTAGTGCACCCAACTATATAAAACAAATACTAATGGACATGAAAACTGATATGTGCACTAATACAATTGTAGCGGGGGACCTAAACACCCCAGTGTCACAAATAGATAGATCAACTAGACAAAAAATAAGTAATGAAATACTAGAACTCAATCGAACTCTGGGACAAATGAACTTAACAGGTGTTTACAGAGTCTACCACCCCACAAAATCAGAATACACATTCTTCTCAGCTGCACGTGGGTCATTCCCTAAAACAGACCACATACTCACACACAGAACATGTTTAAGCAATTGCAAAGGAATTGAGGTTATCCCCTGTATATTATCAGGCCATAGTGTGATGAAACTGGAGATCCATAGCAAAATAAACTGGAAAAATTTCATAAACACATGGAAATTGAAACACTTTTGAATAACCAATGAGTCACAGAGGAAATTAAAGAAGAAATCAGACAGTTCCTTCACTTAAATGACAGTGACAATACAACATATCGGAATCTAAGGGACACAATGAAAGCAGTCTTATGAGGGAAATTCATAGCAGTGAATACACATATTAGGAAAACAGAATAAGCCCAGTGAAACAACCTGATGCTGAACCTAAAGCTTCTAGAAAAAGAAGAGCAGGACCACCCCAGAGCTCATACAAGGGAGGAAATTATAAAGATCAGAGGAGAAATCAATGCAATGGAGATTAAGAGAATGATACAAAAAATCAATGAAACCAAGAGTTGGTTCTCAAAAGAATCAACAAAATTGAAAAACCCTTAGCCAACCTTATTAGAAAAAGGAAAGCAAAGGCTCAAATCCATGCAATTAGGAATGAAAAGGGTGAAATGACAACAGACCCAGCAGAAATCCAGAGGATCATCAATACCTACTTCCAGAACCTTTATGCCAATAAGATGGAAAACACAGAAGAAATGGACAGATTCCTAGATAAGTATGAATTACCAAAGTTGAACAAAGAAGACCTAAAAATTCTGAACAACCCACTATCAACCAATGAAATCGAAAATGTAATTAAAAACTTATCAACTAAGAAATGCCCAGGCTGTGGTGGCTTCACTGCTGAATTCTACAAGACATTTAGAGTGGAACTGCTGCCACTACTATTTAAACTGTTCAATGAAATCGAAAGGGAAGCAATACTCCCAAATTCATTCCTGGAAGCAAGCATCAGCTTGATCCCCAAAGCAGAGAAAGACCCAACTGAAAAGGAGAACTGTAGGCCAAACTCACTAATGAACATAGATGCAAAAATCCTTAATATGATACTAGCAAACAGAATGCAGAAGATCATCAAGAAGATCATACACCCTGATCAAGTGGGATACATCCCAGGGATGCAGGGATGGTTCAAGATATGCAAATCAACCAGTGTAATACACTATATAATTACAACCAAGGACAAAAACCATATGATTATCTCCATAGATGCAGAAAAACCATTTGACAAAATCCAACATGCATTTATGATAAAAACCCTACAAAAAATTGGAATAGATGGTCTCTACCTCAAACTGATAGAAGTCATCTATGAAAAACCAACAGCCAATATCATACTAAATGGTCAAAAACTGAAATTCTTCATGCTAAAATCAGCAACGAGACAAGGATGTCCACAATCACCACTCTTATTCAATATAGTTCTGGAAACATTAGCCACAGCAATTAGACAAGAGAAAGAAATAAAAGGAATAAAGATAGGAAATGAAGAAGTCAAATTGTCAGTATTTGCAGATGACATGATACTCTATATAGAAGACCCCAAGAACTCCACCAAAAGTCTTCTAGACTTAATAACCAAATTCAGTCAAGTATCTGGTTACAAGGTCAACATACAAAAATCAATGGCTTTCCTCTACACAAATGACAGACTCACTGAGAGAGAAATAGGGCAAATAATTCCTTTCACAATAGCATCCAAAAAACTGAAATACCTAGGAATCAACCCAACGAAAGAAATCAAAGAGCTCTTCTCTGAAAACTATGGCACTCTGAAAAGAGAGATTGAAGATGATATCAGAAAATGGACAGACATCCCCTGCTTCTGGGTAGGAAGGATTAATAGAGTGAAAATGGCCATACTTCCAAAACTGCTATATAGATTCAATGAAATTCCAATTGAGATCCCAGCAGCATACTTCATAGACCTTGAGAAAATAATCCAAAAATTCATTTGGAACAAGAAGGGACCGAGAATAGCAAAAGCAATTCTAGGTAACAGAGACATGGCAGGGGGTATCACAATCCCCAACCTGCAACTCTACTACAAAGCTACTGTGATAAAAACAGCATGGTACTGGCAAAGAAACAGACCTGAGGAGCAGTGGAACAGATTACAAGATGCAGAAACCACGGCAGACACACTCAGCCCTCTCATATTTGATAAAGGAGCTAAACACCCTCACTGGAGGAAAGATAGCCTCTTTAATAAATGGTGCTGGAAAAATTGGGCTTCAACTTGCCAAAGTTTAAAACTAGACCTATATCTCTCACCATGAATGAAACTAAAATCAAAATGGAGTAAAGATCTAAATATTAAAATAAAAACTCTGAACCAGTTGGAACAAAGGTTAGGGAGGACTCTTGAAGACATCGGTTTAAGAAAAGATTTTATGAACAAAACCTCAGTTGCCTGTGAACTAGCACAAACAATCAACAAGTGGGATCTCTTCTTATTAAAAGACTTTTGCACAGCAAGAGAAACGACTAGCAGTGTGAAGAGACAACCCACTATATGGGAAAAAATCTTCACCTGCTCTTCCTCAGACAAAGGTCTACTATCTCAAATCTATAAAGAACTTAAAAAGATCAGACCTCCCAAATTTAAAGACCCAATCTGAAAATAGCATCTGAAATGAACATACATTTTTCAGACAAGGAAGTAGAAATAGCAAATAAATACATGAAAAAATGTTCAACATCACTGGTCATTTGAGAGATGCAAAAGATAACAATTCTGAGATTCCACCTCACTCCAGAAAAATGGCTGCTATCATGAAATCAACCAATAACAAATGCTGGCGGGGCTGTGGGGAAAGAGGAAGCCTGCTCCACTGCTGGTGGGAGTGTAGACTGGTGCAAGCACTGTGGAAATCAGTATGGAGATACCTCAAAGAACTAGGACTGGAAGTCCAATTTGACCCAGCTATTCCACTGCTGGAGATATTCCCCAAAGAATTAAAAGAATCATACCACAGTGATATATGTGCACCCATGTTCATAGCAGCACAGTTTGTGATAACTAAAACTTGGAAACAGCCCAAATGCCCATCAACTAGAGACTGGATCAAGAATATGTGGTTTTTTAAATAAAATGGAATACTACTCAACTACTCAACCATAAACAATGAGAAATTAGAGACATTTATAGCTAAGTTGATGCACATTGATGCAATACTCTTAAGTGAAATAAATAGGACACACATGTATAAATACCAAATAGTTTCTCTGGTGTGAGAAGCTGAAAGTGTAAATAAGGACTGAAATGTATAGTAGGTAATGTGAAATAGGAAGAAAAGGGGCAAAGTGGAAGGAAGTAGGAGGTCTAGGGGAAAGGATAGAAGGGAATGAGATGAATATGAGAAAATGGAAAAATAGGAACAAAATCTTTGTAAATAGGGAGGACTGGAGGGGTTGAAGGGAGAGCTGGGCAAGGGTGAAAAATAAGAACCAAGAGAGATTATGTAAAGGTGCAAATTTCCAATGATGAATGCCATTATATTGTATACCTAAAATGTACCAATGATTAGAATGAATAATCAATAATGCAAAATAGGAAGAAAAGTTCCAAAGCAGTAGGGGTAGTGAAAGGGGCAGGGGAAAGGAAAGAAGGGAAAGGAAAAATGATGAGAAATGGAAAAATTGGAAATAAAATCTTTGTAAATAGGAAAGGGTGGAGGGGGTGAAGGGAGGGCTAGGAATGGGGTAAAAATAAGAACCAAGATGCATTATATAAAGGTACAATTCCCAATGAGAAATGTAATTGTGCTGTATACCTAAAATGTATCAATAAAAGTATTAAAAATAGGAGTAATACTCAGCCATAAAAAATGGGAAATTAGAGACATTTATAGCTAAATGGATATACATTGAGGCTATACTCTTAAGTGAAATAAATAGGACACCCATGTAAATACCGAATAGTTTCTCTAGTGTGTGAAACTGAAAGTGTAAATAAGGACTAAAAAGTATAATAAATAATGTGAAATAGAAAGAAAGCAGGCAAAGGTGAAGGGGAAATGGGAGGGGTAAGGGAAAGGAAAGAAGGGAATGGAATTAATATGAGAAAATGGAAAAATGGAAGCAAAGTCTTTGTAAATAGGAAGGGATGGAGGGATTAAAAGGAGAGCAGGGGAATGGGGAAAAAATAAGAACCAAGAAAGATTACATAAAGGTGGAAATTTCCAATGATGAATGTAATTATATTGTATACCTAAAATGAACCAATAGAATTAATTTTTTAAAAAAGAACCAAAACCCAGCAATATGCTGTATACAAGAAACACACCAAATTCAAAAGGAAATTCATAGACTGAAAGTAAAAGAATGGAAAACAGTTTTCAATGCCACAAGAACCCAGAAAAAAGCAGGGGTAGCAATCTTAATTGCAGAAAAAGTAGATTTCAAACCAAAACTAATTAAGAAAGACAAAGATGGTCACTACATCCTTGTGAAGGGAAAAATCCAAGAGGAAGAATTGACAATCCTAAATATATGTGCACCAAATATGAATATGCCTAACTATATAAAACAAATATTAATGGACCTGAAAAACCAAATAAGCACTAATACAATAGTAGTGGGGGACCTCAACACCCCTATATCACAAGTAGACAGATCATCTAGAAAAAAAATTAACAATGAAATTCTAGAACTGAAACAAGCTATTGAACCAATGAACTTTATGGATGTTTACAGACTGTTCCATGCCACAAAATCAGAATACACTTTCTTTTCAGTTGTACACGGGTCATTCTCCAAAATAGATCACATGCTAGTTCATAGGACACCTCTAAGCAAATGTAAAAGAATTGAAGTTATCCCCTGTATATTATCAGACCATAGTGCAATAAAATTGGAGATCAATAACATAAGAAACCACAAAACCCCCCAAAACACATGGAAATTGAATAACACCCTCCTGAACAAAAAATGGGTGACAGAGGAAATTAAAGAAGAAATTAGACAGTTTCTACAAGTAAATGATAATGCCACTACATTATAATGCCACACAATCTGTGAGACACAATGAAGGCAGTTCTACATGGGAAATTCATAGCAGTGAATGCCCATATTAGGACAACAGAGAGAACTCAATTAAATAACCTAATGCAGAACCTCAAGCTCCTAGAAAAAGAAGAGTATAACAAACCCAAAGCTCGTAGAAGAAGGGAAATTATAAAGATCCGAGCAGAAATCAATGCAATGGAGACTAAGAGAATGATACAAAAAATCAATGAATCAAAGAGTTGATTTTTTGAAAGGATAAATAAAACTGATACACTTTTAGCCACCCTTATCAAAAAAAGGAAAGAAAAGGATCAAATCCATGCAATAAGAATGAAAAAGATGAAGCCACAACACATCCAGCAGAAATCCAGAGGATCATCTATACCTATTTTGAGAACCTGTACTCTAATAAAATGAAAAACACAGAAGAAATGGACAGATTCCTAGATACATATGAATTGCCAAAGTTAAATGAAGAATATATAGAAATTCTAAACACCCCAATTACCATGAGTAAAATTTAAAATGTAACAAAAAATTTAGCAACAAAGAAAAGCCCAGATCCTGATGGCTTCACTGCTGAATTCTACAAGACATTTAAAGAAGAACTATCACCATTACTCTTTAAACTCACCAAGGAAATTGAAAGGGAAGCAAGGCTTCCAAATTCATTCCTGGAAGCAAGTGTTACTTTGATTCCCAAATTAAGGAAAGACCCAAGCCAAAAAGAGAACTACACACCAATCTCCCTAAAGAACGTAGATGCAAAAATCCTAAACAAGATACTGGCAAACAGAATACAGAATGTCATCAAGAATATCATACACCCTAACCAAGTTGGATTTATCCCAGGGATGCAAGGATGGTTCAACATCCTTAAAGCAATAAATGTAATACACTGTATTAACAGAGTCAAGGACAAAAACCATATGATAATCGCAATAGATGCAGAAAAGGCATTTGACAAAATCCAATACCCATTCATGATAAACATGCTACAGAAAATTAGAAAAGCAGGTCTTTATCTCAACCTGATTAAGACTATCTATGAAAAACCAACAGTCAACATCATTCTAAATGGTCATAAATTGAAAACTTTCATGCTAAAATCAAGAACAAGACAAGGAGGACCACTATCACCATTCCTGTTCAATATTCTTCTGGATACATTAGCCATGGCAATTAGAAAAGAGAAAAAAATAAAAGGAATGAAGATAGGAAAGGAAGAAGTGAAACTGTCAGTATTTGTTGATGATATGATACTTTACATAGAAGAACCAAAAAACTCAGTCAAAAGTCTTCTAGACTTAGTTGACAGATTCAGTAGAGTAGCTGGATACAAGGCCAACGCTCAAAAAACAATACCCTTCTTATATGCAAATAGCAGAAACATTGAGAGAGAAATCCGGGAAATAATTCCTTTTACAATAGCATCTAAAAAAATGAAATATCTAGGAATCAACCTAACAAAGGAAGCAAAAGACCTCTATACTGAAAATTACAGCACTCTGAAGAAGAAGATTGAGGAGGATATAAGAAAATGGAAAGATATCCCTTGTGCCTGGGTAGGAAGAACCAATATAGTGAAAATGGCCATACTTCCAAAACTACTATATAGATTTAATGCAATGCCAATTGAAATTCCAACAATATACTTCACAGCACTAGAGAAAACAAATTAAAAATTCATTTGGAAGCAGAAGAAACCTAGAATAGCAAAAGGAATTCTAGGCAATAGAGATATGGCTGGGTGTATCACAATCCCCAACTTGAAACTATACTACAAAGCTACTGTGAAAAAACCAGCATAGTACTGGCAAAGAAACAGACCCGAAGATCAGGGGAATAGATTAGAAGATGAGGAAACAACTCCAGACATACTCAGCCATCTTATCTTTGACAAAGGACCCAACCACCCTTATTGGAGGAAAGATAGCCTATTTAATAAATGGTGTTGGAAAAACTGGATTTCAACCTGGCAAAGATTAAAACTAGAACCATACCTATCACTGCACACTAAACTCAGATCGAAGGGGATTAAAGATCTAAATATTAAGGCAGAAACACTAAACTTTCTGGAAGATAAGTTAGGTAGAACTCTTAATGACATTGGCATAGGAAAAGACTTTATGAACAAATCTTCAGTAGCACGGGAGCTAGCAAAAAGAATCAACAATTGGGATCTCATCTTATTAAAAAGCTTCTGCACTACAAGAGAAACTACCAACAGAGCCAAGAGACAACCTACAATGTGGGAAGAAATTTTTAGCAGCTGTACCTCAGACAAAGGTCTACTATCGATTATATATAAAGAATTGAAAAAAATCAGACCCCCCAAATTCAAAGACCCAATTCAAAAATGGGCATGCCATATGAACAGACATTTCTCAGACAAAGAAGTAAAAGAAGCAAATAAATATATGAAAAAATGTTCAACATCACTGGTCATTCCAAAGATACAGATGAAAACAACACTGAGATTCCACCTCACCCCACAAAGAATGGCTGCTATCAAGAAATCAGCCAATAACAAATTTTGGCAGGGGTATGGAGAGAAAGGAATACTTCTCCTTCATTGGTGGGAGTGCAGACTGTTGCAACCACTGTGGAAATCAGTATGGAGATACCTCAAAGAACTATGACTACAGGTCCCATTTGACCCAGCTATTCCCCTGCTGGGAATCTTCCCCAAAGAATTAAAAGAATCATACCACAGCAATATATGTGCACCTATGTTTATAGCGGCACAGTTTGTAACAGCTAAAGCTTGGAAACAGCCCAAGTGCCCATCAACTGGAAACTGGATAAAGAAGATGTGTTTTTTTTTTTTAATAAAATGGAGTACTACTCAGCCATAAAGAATGAGAAACTAGAGACATTTATAGCTAAATGGATGCATATTGAGGCCATACTCTTAAGTGAAATAAATAGGATACACATGCATAAATACCAAATAGTTTCTCTAGTGTGAGGAACTGAGAGTATAAATAAGGATGAAAATGATTAAAATGAATAACTGATAATTTGAAATAAGAAAAGTTCCAAAGGTGTAGGGGTGGCGGGAGGGGAAGGGGAAAGGGAAGAAGGGAAAGGAAATATTATGAGAAAGAAAAAAAATGGAAACAAAGTCTATGTAAATAGGGAAGGGTTGAGGGGGTGAAGGGTGCACAGGTAATGGGGGAAAAAATAAGAACTAAGATACACCATGTACAGGTACAAACATCCAATGATAAATGTAAATTTATTGTATACCTAAAATGTACCAATAAAGATGTAAATAAAAGAAGAGTAAATAAACACTATGAAATAATAAAAAGCTTTTTTTAGCTTTCCTTTTAGAAAGTTTTCTTGGTGTATAATAGAATAAATCAGCCATCCATTGGTGGTCATAGGAGATAAGTGTCCTAACAGTCTGTGTTTAGGGTGATGTACAATAAAATATTAATATTTGACATAAGAATTACACTTGACATTTTATCGTATTTATACTATCAGGTGACATTATAATTTCCCATCTTATGCTTATTTCAGGTGAAATACTGATTGAGTGAAAATGTGAAGATAAATGCAAGCTAAACTAAACTTCCTGTCTCTCTGAAGTAGAATTAAACTACACTGTAACAATCAATATCCCTATAAGCCTTTTTTCAAAGAGTTGAGGAAATATGTCATTCCTGTTAAAAATCAGAGACTGTTAAGAGGTTGAACAAAGTAACTCAAATAGAGCTATACTTTGAGTTCCTCTTATTTTTTGATACATTTTTCTGGCCAGATTACACTTGAATTGTGTTTGGTCCATCTCAACTGTCTTGAATCCAGCTGTCTTGGGATATGATTCTGCCAATGCATGGTCTACACCATCTGCTCTAATGGACTGCCAGGATTCCTGGCTGCCCTGATAATCTTGGGGAGATATTCTGGTTTACATCTCTCCTGTGAAAATTTGAGCTATCCATAAAAGTGACCATTGAATAAGTGAAATGTTACAGTGTTCCAATGATAGACAATACTATATCAATTTACTGATATTTAAGTTGACTTCCATATGTAGGGACTTCCAACTTCTATAGTATGGGACAGGATTTTAGGTGATAACATTGACAATGAACACTGACAAGCCGAAACATTCGTAAAGTAGACCAGCATAATAATGCTAATTATTTTACTTATTTTTGACATGTAATACCTAAAACCTAACATGTATATCCTGGAAAATAGAATAGTATCAAATAACATGCTAATACCGACTTAATATTAAAATGAGAAAACACAGTTTAAGGAATGAAGAGTCATTAAGATTCCACCTCTTTTCACTGGATATTCATCAGGTGAAAAACTTTAATTCAAGTTTAGCAAACGTTTATAAAATTTCAAATAGTCACCTATTCTCTAGACTTGGAGTCTCATCATTGAAGATTCTGTGTCTAGTGGTCAGGAATTGTTCACATCTATCACATCATGGTGTCTGAATTTGCCGATCTATAATGTTCAAAAGGTGTTAACATTGTCTTTGCACAGAGTAGCTAATTTGCATGTGAACTCTTTCAAAAAGCATATGTATGGTCTTTCATTTTACATTCTTCAATTGTGAAATAAAGATACTGATGATCATATCAGAGACATAAACATTTGTGTGTAATGTTCAGCTTTCAAGTTATTTTTAAATCTGCTATATTTATAAAATTTTACATAGTAAGATTTTATTAATAATACAACATCAAACTCCTTTATATTTATTATTATTATGTAGTTTAGATTAATAGATTGAGGAAGAATAAATATTTTGTCTTGTTTTCAATCTGCTACTTGTTTGAACCATTTCTATATCTGGCTATACTTTAAAAGAGCAAAATTGTTGTGATTCCAGTCTTGGCAACATGTATTTAGAAGATATGCTCAATTTGATTCTTGTGACTTTCATTCATTGTCATTAACTCATGACAAGACTTCCTGCTGATGATGTTTAAAGTACTCCATAACTTGCAAATGCACTTTTAAAATTCTATATAATATATCATATTTTAGCTGTGTTTAGAGAAACTGTAGGATGAAATTACCCAAAGTAATATAAAACACCATATAAGTGATAAATATTATACTTATTTAATTTAGAATGAATATTACTTCAAGACACATTTAGCATTTTTAAATGATTGTTTATAAGCAGTTTTAGCAAATATTTTAAGGCCCAAGTTTTAGAGAACAAATACTTTAGGAAATATAAAATAATACCATGATTTAAAGGTTGGAAGTTTTCCCTCTCTCTTCTCCTTTCTCTCTCTTTTTCTCTGTAACACACTAATGCATGCAGAGATACATATGTACATCTGTCTTTGTAACCTCATATCTATATAGGTATAATACCTTTTCATTCCTGGTAGTAATGATAGAATGGAAAAGAGAAGTTGCTTAATAAATTAAAGAGAGCATCCAGGAGTCACAGCAGGAAGTAAGAACATTAGGGATGTGAATGACATAAAAAATTTTTAAAAACTAGAAAATTTGTTAACCATATTCCTTTCATCATCTAATTTTACATTTTTGAGAAATGACAAGTTATTTAGTACATAGTATTTGTCAATTTAGAAAGTAAACTACTTATATTTATTTCCTGTCCCTTAACTAAAAGATGTGGAAAATTAAGTGAAAGGCTCAAAACAAAAATTATATAAAGTATTCACAAATATATTACCAGTAATACATAATATTACTATGAAAATGTAATATTTATTAGAATTTGTACACTATGGGAGAGTTTATATTGGAGAGTAATTACATAATGGAGAAGGCTCGTGGATATAATCCATGGTATACTAATCAGTAAAAACTAATGGACTATAGGGTATTTCTATGACAAAGAAAGAATTTATTGGTACTGTTAATATAATAATATTCATTTAGTAATCATGAGTCAAATGACTAATGGTATTAGAACATACATTTACAGTCAATAAGACACAATTTTTCATGACTTTTGATCTGTTCCATTTGTTATTTCATGAATTTTTATCTACATCATAGAAGAGATAATAATTAACTTGAAAGTTTAAATGTAATTTACCTAGTTTCTGAAACTATTTCAAGTTATCATTTTCATAATAAATATTAAATTATCACAAGTTTACTGTTTATTTTAAAATACAAACCCTTGGTCAGTATACAATGGAAGACTAAGCTTATCTTTCTCTGTTCCACGAAATACAAATGAAACCCAGTACATGTTGATATACATATATTCCATTAATTTACTCATGTAAAATATACATTAATTGAATATAAATTTTGTGAGACATTTTTAAAATATTATTTATATAGCATGCATACTTGCTAAATGGAAACCAAATAGGAATCATTTCTTTCCATCTTTTATAAAAACAAACCTGGCTATTGCTATGAACTAGTGAATGCTAAACATTTTTCATTTTTTACTTTATTGACTTAGAGAATTGCTTGAGATTATTCTCAACTCCTGTTATATAATATGTATGGTATGAGAAGGTAAATTAAATTTTAATTTATGAATTACAAATATTAGTTCAAGGACTACACAGCACATAAAAGATTATGAATTTCACAGTAAGTGAATAGGACCTACTGGTTTTCTCCCTTTGGGAGGGATGAATGTGACTGAGACATTGATTTTAGCAAATTAAAAATATTTTGCACCTTTCCTTGAAGCTACAGTGACCAGAAGAATAAAAAGGAGACTTGCTGCAGGGGGTGGGGGTGGGGGGCTTTTAAAAGAACTATTTAAAAGGAATGTCAAAGTAGTGAGAGGTGCTTTTTTTTTTTTACATATAATGTTTCCACATGAAAAAGTAATTTGATACAAAATTTGAAAATCATTCACTATGGAAGGCACAGAAGAGTTGGGAGAACAGAATTTATTAGAATTTAAATTAATTAGCATAGCCTATTTCACCTACAAAATTTATTTAAGACTACCTGAGGATTATCACAAATAATAGGTATCAAAAATATTGCTGTCAAATGACTTAATTTTCTGTGTGCAGTGAGAAGGTTGTTTCAGCTTACACTATAAAGTACTAATAACTCCAAATGTTCACTTGGAATAATTTCATGTTCTTTATAAAAAGAGAGTTTGATTTTGACACATGTTGCTATGTTCATTTTGACATGGAATTTAACATAATAATAACATAGTATTAACAATCATACTTTAATAATCATAGAATCAAAGTTTTTGTCTTCCTTCTATTTCCCATGCATACAAATATTTGAATGTTTTCAAAAACTCATGGTAAAAATTACTCATTTTTATTTTAGTGAACTTTTTTATTTTAGTGAAGTCACTGGAATAAAGGCAAATTTACTTTCTCAACATTGTGGACTATATTACTTTGGTGGAAATTGTGTCTCTTGTTTTCAAAATATTAATTTACTCCATTATGTTATAATATTAAATTTCATCTATCATTCATTCTCAAGAAAAATTTAAGCTCTACTGTAAGTTTTGTGAATAAAGAACATGAGTATGCTTGATCACTGTCTTCAAATACAGCTTCTTTTTATTAAGCAATCTATTATTTATCTATTTAATCAACCAATTTATACCAATTAAACCACTATTTTTCTGTACAATGCTATGAATTTTTACAAATACAGAAGACATTTTATTTATAACAGCCATCACGTATTATATAATTTTTTCATTACTCTAAGAAATTCACTTGCACTGCCTTTTTATAATCAGTTTCTCTCACATCTCTATTTATTTTCACACCCCTAAGCAGGCAACCACCAATCTCCTTTACATAAATGAAATCATTTAGCCTTTTCCTTTTGGCCACTTTTAGTCAAACTGTCTTGTGGATTCACCATTATGTTATTATATGTATTGGCAATTTGTTTCTTTTGTTATCCCAATATGTGGATGTACCATAGTTTATTACCTAATCACCAGTTGAAGGATGTCACTTCTCAATTTTGGCAATTATTACTAGAGCTATTATTACCCATTTGCTGTCAGTTTCTTTTTTATTTAACAAAAATTTTACTTTTTGAAGTACATAGTAGATATCAGTTTGACTTTGTAAACAATTTGTCCAGGTGTTTGCAAAAGTAGCCATAACATCTTTCACTCCCAACACAAATGAAAGTGCCAGTAACTCTGTATTCATGTCAGTTCTTGTTATTATAATTTTCTTTCAAATTCTGTTGGCTTTTTCCTATCTATCTATCTAGTATTTATTTTCAGTACTAGGAGTTGAACACAGGACCTTCACACTGAGTTTCACCCCTACAATCAACCTTTCTTTCTTTCTTTCTTTCTTTCTTTCTTTCTTTCTTTCTTTCTTTCTTTCTTTCTTTCTTTCTTTCTCTTTCATTCTTTTTCTTCCCCCCCCCCCCCCATCTTACCAAGTCACTAATTTTCCCAGGCTTGTCTGAATTTGCATTATTCCTGTCTGAGCCTTCCACAGTCCTGGGATTGCAAGTGTGCCATCAGGGCCGGCTAATTTTTTTTCTTACAACCTGTATTATTCCTCCTTATGTTACCTGATAATACCGTCTTAAACACTGAAAGATTAGTTCCCGAAATCTTTTACAATTTAAACTCACTTTTCCTCTGAGATTATGAGTTTCTTTCTTGTTTTCATTTAGGCCATTATATAATTTCCAAAGAAACACAAACCCATTTCAAAAGTAAAACTAGCATACAAACTGTTGTGCACAAAAAAGCATTTGCCCTTCAGCATGGTGCTTCAAAGGTAGGTATAATGTATAGGTTAAGAGAAATATATACTGAGACACAACATATGTAACTTAAGTGTAAATACATACATATACAGACCTACATATATCCATCTGCATATTATATACATGTATATCCACATATGGAAATTTTATTTTCATCTCAGTGATGACAAATGATCACAAAATTTTCTAAAGATCATTTTTACATTTAAATGTATTAATCATATTTATTTCAAGTTAATATTGAAAAATATATTAAATTTTGGAATGAATAAAAGGTTACTCACTATATATTTTAATTGAAAACTGTACATGTATATGCTTTTTAAATTATAATTTACACAAAGATAAAGTCTTATTAATAAAGGATTGATGATTTTCTCCAGAGTTGTCTAAGTATTTTAAATCAAACACACACATTGGAAGCCTCCCTCAAATGCTAATAGCAATTATTCACTATTTGGTGGATTTTAATCACATGAAATACATTAATTAATACTGAATTACAATTATATTTAATTTATTTACTTTTTATTATTTTAAATTATAAATATTTTTATAGCAGTTAAATAGTATTTAGAAATAACCATGAAAGTAAATAGCTAGAAGTAAGCGCAAAGTGAAACACAATACTCTCACTTTCATGAAGGGGATGCTTAAAATTGCCAATTAATTGTAGGATGTGCTGTCATACTTACAAACATGAAAAGTAATAGAATAGTATTCATATCTCATATTTCAGCATTCAAAAAGTAAAATAATTACTTATAATTTTTCTGTTGCCTTTACAGAATTATTTTCTGTAGATATAAACTGACACACTTTTTAAAATTACTTATATAAATAAAACAATTACTCTTCACTTTTGTAAAATTATTTTAAAATATGTTTTCAAAACATTGCTTTAGTAAAGCAAATAAATATTTGTAAGGAAGGAAAATTATTTTGTAAAACACTTTTTCACTGTGAATTCCTTATAAATAAACCCTATGGCATCACTTAATATTCATTTAGGTTTATATTTTAGTATAACTTAATTTAATTTAGTCAAGTAATTAAGCTTATTCTAAATAGGTTTGTTTTTCTCTCTATTTCTTCCCTAATTTTTGTGTAATATCATTATATTACAGAGCAACCTAGAATACTGCATAAAACTGCCAAAGATATTTTGATTCCTTCTTTCACATTAATTTACAATTATTCATTCTGGAGCTGCATTTATGGTTTCAGAAACCCTGTGTTATTTTTTCATCATGGCATATTATTTCATTAATAATTTTTAAATGATTAAAATATCACTCATAAAATACCACTTTTGCTCTTGTAGAGTTTTAGTGATCAGGAAGTTATTTTAAATAACTCCTTCAGTATGAATCTGTGTTTTCTCAGCTAGTAAATTCTACCTGAGGAATAACTCATTTGTATATTTTTGTATACAGAACTTGCCTACACTTTTCATCTAATTCAGTATATATGATAGTGTCTCTACTCCCTGTCTCTAGAGGAGGGTTGGAGTCTGATTTCCATAAGCACAGATTAGCAAACACAGGTGGCAGAGTCACATCAACTACCCACTCTTTTCCAGAATGTCTTTCAGTACTTTTCCAATATCTCAGCTTTCATACCTTTTGTACAGCAGAGTTGAGTTTCATCTTCCTTCTCTAAAGCAAAAGTCTGAAATAAATTCTTCTTTGCTGACTTATTACCAGGGCAATTATTCTTTGAAATTTGTTATTACCTGATTTCTTTAATATTACAAGAGAAATAATACAAACAACTTAATAATTCTGATACTTTCTGTCTATAATATCTTAAACAGGATATCTGGTTAATCAATTGCTGCTTAATTAAGTTTATAATTCCAAGAGGTTTTCTTCAATATAAATAATGATTAATAGTGCTATGATGATTTAATTTATCTCCATAGTCTCAGGGTACCAGAAGAATCTCCAACAATGGTCACTTTCTGCAAGCTCAACATATTCATTAGCATTGCTTCTTAAATCAAATAAATGCATGTGAAGTTTGAAACTGATAGAGCCTTCATTGGAAAAGTGGACAGTTATTGCTATTCTCTAAGTCTCCCTCTTCTCATCTGAAGAAATTTTTTCTAAGTTTGATAGATTGAAACAATTTTTCCAGTAAATTTTTTATTTATTATTTTTAAAATAGAGTATGAGCACCTGGTTAAATAATGATGGCTATTTAAAAATATAAAAGTTAATTCATTCTACCAAAGGAATACATATTCAACATTCCCTACCATTAATGAGTCATCGATTAAATCATCTTGAATTTTCCTTATATGCAATTATAATATTCCTGAGAAAAATATTACAGAATAAAGGTAATTTAAAATAATTTATTTCCTAAATATAAGTAGCAATAGTAATGTTGTATAAATTATAATATTAGGGTATTCAAGATTATATGAAAGGAACAGTTTACATTCCAGTATGTAACAGAATGCTTTGGGAAATTTAAATTTGTTTTATAACTTCATTATATTAAAATTTAGCTATATAAGAACAACATATTTTTACTTTAGGGTTTCCTTAAGCTATGCTAGAAAATTGTTTCATCTTTGAAAACTGTCTATACAGTGATACTTTCCCAATTTTCCCCAAGGACTCATATTTTTCTTATTTGAAAAAAGATTTACACCAAAATGTGAGGATTAAATTACATTTTTTTGTTATGTAAACCATTTAATGAGGAACAACAACAACAAAAACAAAACCTCTACCCTCTTTCCAATGTTATACAGTATAGCTTGCTCTAACTTCTTTTCACATTTCTCACAATTAAGACTCAATAGATGTACATCTGATTTTTATTCATAGTCTTAATTGCTTATATTCACATTCCTCTTTTCATTGAAAGATACGACTTAAAGTCACAGCTATTAGAAATTATATTTTAAAATTACTGAGTTTGGAAGTCACCAGTTATCTACCCAACATAATATATGTTCAAATTTCCAATATAAGCAAAATTCCCTCTCACTAAATCTCAAGCTATTAAAATGAAATAACCTTTTATATGAAATAGATCTATTGAATTGATTTTGGAGAACATAATACTATAAGATTGAACACTATCTAAAGAAATGGTTGAGAACAAAATAAAATGGACCTATACTTGTACAGTCAGATACTCTAGTAGGAAAAGCAAGAGTCAAGGTACTGTTTATGTTTTTGTAAAGCAAATGTTACTCTTAAAATTGTCTCTCACTTTTTACCCTTCAAATTATTACTACTTTTCATTTTCAAAACACTTGAAAATAATATTCATTAATAAAATGACATTTAACTGATTTTAAACCATGTAAATAGGCATAAGCTAATAAAAATGAGCTTTATTATGTGTATCTAAAAATTATTTTACATTCATTTACTTATGAGATAACCCTACTTTTAATATCCTCAAACTTTTAAATGGAAGCAATGTATTTCTCTACAAATGGTTTTCTCATAAACTTTTATGGAGGATAGAAATGCAACTTCCATTACCAAATATTTATTTTGCAGTTGCTAAAGCATTAATGTTTATAATTTAATAACACAAAATATTGAATATTATAGGATATGAAGTTCTGCTTACTAAGTTCATTCTCATTATACAATATTTGATTCTGAAGCACTTGCTTCCACTAATTTATTGGTGGCATAAGTCATGCATACATAAATGAGATAGTAAATTAATAAAAAGATTCCAGTATATTTATAAAGGAAAAACAGAATATGGGATGAATATGAAGTGCAGTAGTGATAAGGTATGGACTTATCTATAAGTTCACTGCTTTTCTTCTTGAAAATAAAACTACAAATAATTTCAAAATGCAAAATCTTCATTAGTCTTCTTGATTTGCTGTTAATTCTATTCCTGAATAGAGAGATGGAATAACTATTACTAATACTCAGGAGAATCACCATTTTGCTTTGAATTTAACCATTTTATTTTCCTCCAATTAATAAGGAAAATTACTTTGGCTATAAAATGTCCATTTCCTTCCCCCATTTAAAAATGTAGTTGGTAAATTTTAATCTATAATCTCTTAAAGTATTAAATTATGTGGTTTGACTTTACAGTACGTGAAGATTAAGTATTTCCTTTTGTTCATTTTAAATTAACCTTCCATTAGTTTTGAGTGATCTCTCCTTCTTGTATTATGGAATAGAATATAAAAAAGGATCTTATCAATTTTTACTATACCATTCACAATCTTAAATAACTCAATTATATTCACCCTATCTCTTCGCATTTGCAGGCTAATAATCGTAGCTTACTTACTGTCCTTTTCTATATGCATAAGTTTCATTCTACTTTAACCATCTTATGTGTACTTTAGAGAACTCTTTCATTCTTATCTTCCCCCAGGGGATATATCCTAACTTAAAACAGTGCTTCATATTGAAATATTCTATATGTAATTATAACATACATTAGTGCTATTAATTTGCATTTATATACCATTTCATTTATGCAAAGTGGTTTTAGTTTATCTTCAGAATATTTCTGGGAACTTATTAGCATATGTTTTTGGAAAGAGAAAGTACAAAGAGGTTGAAACTAACCCCAAATCACTAGAGGTACATTTAAATCATCTTTTTAAAACAACAAAAAAAATGATGTTTTACATTTAAATAATCTATTTAAAATGCTAATTTGATTGACTGGAACTTACTAAAAGGCCTTGTTAATTTTCTAGCAGTAGAATGAACAAGTGAACAAAATGATAATTTTGATATAGTTATTCTTTTCAAACCAGTAAGACCACTTTATTAATGTGTGTGAGTTAGAAAAATATAGCTCTATCACTTGAGTTTCAAATAATTTTGATCAAAGAATAATAACTTTTTAAATATTTTAAAAACCGAAAGGAAATGCTCTAAAATTTAATTGGGGTGAACTGTATCTGGAAAATACCCATCAGGTATGCAGAGTTTAGTTTTTGTATCCCAGAAAATATCCACTCTCCATACTTATATAGATTAGAGTTTACTCTTTAATAATATGAGTTATTCAACTCTGTTATGGACTCCTGTCTTGGTGAAAATTCCCTACATTAAGTCCTGGGCTTTCTAACACATAAGATATAATATTTGAAATTAAATTCTGATAATTTGTGTTGTCTTGACTAATGTAATTCCTGGCCAGTTCACACAATTATTCAAATGAGCCCACCATTTAATCCTTGAGGACTAGGGAAGGACATATATTCTTGTGGATTGGTATTGGTATTCCATATCCCCTGGCAATCTGTTCTTCATTACAGTCCCTATGTGGCTGTTTTCCATACCAAGAAAACTCCTGTGGGCAGTGAGTACATATGACTCACAATCTACTCTCAGTGTTACCCCTTATCTATTCAATGCTTGTGTTATAGGTTTAACCATCTTCTCATCCTAGGGTTGGAGTTCCACCCTCACTAAAAGGCTACACAGGAGGCAGTTAAAACACCACATAATGTCAGTTCTTATTTGCATCAGTAGATTCTTTGTCCACCACTGAAGAACAATCTTGAAGAGTATTTTTAGCATGGTTATATATAAAAATGATACATTTTTAAAAATTAAGGGAATTACTAGAGAGTTTATGAGCTCACCAGAATTCAGTGTAGATTTTACCTTTTTCAAATGAACTTAAAAGAAGAAGTTACAGTTAAAGTTTGAATGGAAGAGCCTACATCTTCATAAGCTTCTTAGCAGGTAGAAGTTGATCACTTCTTCATGTCAAGGCAGATTAGTGCCATCCATATAGGCAACTGACTTGTTTGTTTTCTTCTGTCTTTTTCCATGACTCTGTCTACTGCTTCCACTAGATTCATAAGCAAAACCTGGAAATCCTACAAAATGAAAGTTTTTTGTTTTTTCTAGGAATAGTACAGAAAATATTGCTGTTATTTTGGTGAAGAAAATTCTATCTAATTTCCATATAAATAAAATGTAAATTTTGTTTTAAAAATTGTGAAGATATAGGCATTTACAAATAACATGAAAAACTTTTTTGATCTTTGATATCCTTGAAGAGTAGTTTTGAAAAAGCAATTTCTTATGATAAAGGCAATCTCTGAGCGTAGCTATTATTTTTTACAGAAAACAAATTTCTCCATTTGTAAGAACTTCAGTGATGCAGTTAATTGAGTTTAGCATGCAGAAAAAACAAGGAGAGAGAATAAATATCTTACTAGTAGAAAGAAAGAAATCTTATCAATAAATACTAAATTTATTGAGAAGAAGCTTTGTGAAAAAATAAATATGTATTGGGTTATCTCATATTTTTCCAGTAATTCTTAGAGATAGTTGTTATTTTCTTATTTAAAACACTAGTAATCTGATTGTAAGAAATAATATGTAGCTTTATCAAAATGTAGAGTTGTTGAGCAACTGAAAGAACTCTCTTCTGTTGGTTTAAGAAAAAGCATGTTAATTTTCACTGTATAAAATCTTTAAACAACACAAGAAGGAAAGATTGAGGAAAGAAGACAGTCAGGGCTAGAGAAAGAAATGAAGGGAGGGAGAGGAAGATTAAAGAAAAAAAATAGTTTATCTTTTTCAGTTTTATTTTTAAAAATTTTTGATGACTATGTATGAATCATATATAATAATGGATTTCAAAGTGAAGATTTAGTACTTGGATGCAACTTGCATTGATCAAATCTAGCCTCCATTTCACCAACCTCTGCTTTCTTTCCTATGAAAGAAAGCTGTGACCATTCTCTATTGATTTTTTGAAACTCTGAACAATTAAAACTATGCCAGTAAAGTTATTCTAGTTTAATTTTAAAGGTTAGATAATTATATTCTTTTAAAAATTTTTCAATAATTATTGATAGTCTGGTCATTTGTAATGGTTTATATTTATACACAATGTAGTTGTACTCTGCCATAAGAAAGATAAATTTGAGTCATTTGTAGGAAAGCAAATGTACTTCAAGAGCATATTAAGTGAAATAAATCAGACACAAATTTAAATGTCACATAGTTTCTCTTATAAGAGAAATCCAAAATATAAATAAATTAAGGACCAAAATGAAAGATAAAAAGTGAAAGGGACATAGACCTTTTGCACAAGAGAAAGAAACCAAGACATGGAGAGAGGGGAGAGAGAGGAGGTGAGGGGGATGAAAACAAATTAAGATGTGTTATGAATGTGTAACAAATCCCTGTGGTAAATTAATCATTATGCACTACAACCATGTACTAAGAAAAAATTTTAAAATATCAAAATCTTTATAACCTAGAAGAAACACCTCACTTGTCACTTGTCACTCAATGTTATATTGTCTTATATAGTAAATAGGAAGCAATTTGAAATTAACACTTTATTCTAATATTTTAACCCCTGACATTTTCCTAAATTGTTTCCAATATTTGTCTTACCTATCAGCTTTTATTTTTATAATTTAGTTATTTTTAGACTATCATTTCCTGTTAACATCTGTTAAATCATTATAATAATGCTTTTGTTATAGTTATTTAATAAATTAATCTGTAAATACAAAGTACACCAAAAATGTACACATACTTCAGGAAAAGAGAAATAGTGTGATATTTTTTCAATAAAAAGTGTCACTTTTGTATGGGGTACTCTAGAAGATGTCAAAAACCCACTACACTGTCAGCCCTTAGAGAAGAAATTGAAAATGCATGCGCAGCAATCTCAATGACCAAGGTTACCCAAGCAGCAGTTCACCGTACTAATAAATGTCTCGAAGCTAATGGCCATCATGTTGAGCACCTCTTGTAATTGTAGAGGCCAAAGCTAATGTATTAAGCTTGTAATGTCTTAATAAATTAAGTGTTAAAATATTTATATAAGTTTTTCTTTTCCTGAAGTATGTATACATTGTCGATGGACCTTGTATTTAGAGAATAAAATTCAATATATTCACCTGAAATCTCTTAACATTTCATCAGTTTCATACTAAGGGAAAATTGTTCTGGGAAAATAGTGGAAGGTCCATCAATAACCTCAAATGTTTTTGATAAACTAAGAGGTAGCATTGCAACAGACACCTTGATGGCTCTAATGATGGAGTTGGGGCAATATGTTCTAAAAGATAAAATGTTCAAATAAAGTCATACTATGACAGTTTGAAATTGAAGATGTAACATCATACACAGAGAAACAAATTGTGAATGTCTTAGTGTCAGTGTAGATGTAGATGTATATATGAATTTCTTAATTCAGATAAATTACTGCAGATTTAGTCACTTAGACATATCAAATTTATTATTGAAGTTCTAAATGTCGGAAGATGAAAATGTGTTTGATGGGGTACAATCAAGGCACTGGCAATGTTGTGTTTCTTTTTTTTCCATTAAGTTTATTGGTACATTTTAGGTATAATATATGGTTACATTCATCATTGGGATCTTGTACCTTTACATGATGTATCTTGGTTCTTATTTTCTTCCCCTTCCCCTGTCCTCCCTTCACCTACTCCACCCTTCCCTATTTGCACAGACTTTGTTTCCATTTTTTTCCTTTTCTCACATTTTTTATTTTACCTTCATTCCTTTCCCCTACCCCTCCCACTTCCCCTGCTCCTTTAGAGCTTTTCTTCCTATTACACAATATCAATTATACATTTTTAAATTATGATATCTAAATTTAGAGGACATTACCACAGATCTTACAGAATTTAAAAGGATATAGAAAGCATATTACAAAAATCTGTTTTGAAATATATTTGACAACTTTTTTTTTTTTTTTTTTGGTACTGGGGATCAAACTCAGGTCCTTCTGCTTGTGCAGCAGGCAGTGAAACCACTGAGCTAAATCCCCAGCCCTATTTGACAACTTCTAAGAAGTACTTTGGAAGACAAATTAATGAAACTGACTCTGGAGGAAATATAAAATTTGAATAGCACTTATTAAAGAAAGTATATTCCTAGCTTGAAAACCTACCTACATGACAACAACAGGCTCATATACATTTTAACTGATAAGTAATATCAAACATTTAAAGAAGAAGAAAGAAGGAACACTTCTCCCCTCATTTTAGGAACTCAACATTGTGCTAATCCTAAAACTGGATAAAGATAATAGAAGAAAAAGTATGAATATAGATAAAATTTTGTTTAACAAAACAAACTATTAGAAGTCAGATCTGGCAGTATGAAGAAAGTGGATTTCTTATAGGGATGGCAGTGTTGGTTCAGCATTGGAAGATCCATCCCCACAAGTTATCATTTTAACAGAGGAAAGGAAAAAGCCATATGATCCAGTCAGTAGTTGCAGAAAAAGTATTGAACTAAAATCTACAGCTGTTTATGGTAAAAGCTATCAGGAGCCTAGAAGTAGAACAGAAACTTCTCAACAGATAAGCCATGTACTCCATACTTCCAGCAAAAATGTCGTACATGAATGGAAAAGTTACAACATTTTCTCCCTAAGGTGGGGAACAAGGGCAGATATGCCTACTCTTCATCTGTCCATTAAACTTTGAAACATAGGCCCAAACCAAAATAGCCTGGCAATAAAAAGACACAATCAGCATACGATTGGTAAGGTAGAAGTAAAATCTTTATATGTAGATGAAATGATCATCTACAGAGAAAATACTAAGAAATCTCTAGGAGCCCTTAGAACTTGTATTTGAATTTAGGAGGATTAGAAAACACAAGGTATATAAAAAATTTCAGTTCTATTTATACTTGGTATAAATGAAGAATTGGATATTGAAATTTAAAAGTTATGTAAAAGTACAAAGGACCTAGAAAAGTAAAAAAAAAAAAAAACAGTGTTGGAAGACATTTATTACCTAATTTTAAGACTTTCTCTAAAGCTACAGTAATCAAGGCAGTGTTGATGTAAGGAAAGATATACAGATCAATGGAATTAAACAGAGAATCTAGAAATAGAACCACACAAATATGGTCCACTGAGTTTTGAAAGATTATTTAACATTAACATTTTATAGAACATAAACTCAATTCAAGAGCAGAGGAAAAGATAGTGTTTTCAGCAAATGGTACTAGAACACCTGGTATCTGTATGTTAAAAATTAACCTCAACCCTTTATTTCTGTACATAAAACTAACTCAAAAGGATCTATAAACCTCAATATGAAAGACTAAAACAATAAAATTTTAAGAAGATATTATAAGGAAAAGTGTTTATGATTTTAGGGTAGGCAAGAATTTCCTAGGATACAAAAAACACAATGTATAAAAGAAAGAAATTGATAAATGAGATTTCATCAAAATTTAGAACTTTAAATGACATGGTTAAGAAAATAAAAAGTAGTCCTTAAACAGACCATATTTATAATACATATAACATAATTCCAGAATATATAAAGAACTCTTACAGCTCATTAATAGACAACCCAATTAAAAAGTAGGCACAGGGACCAGGGATTTAGCTCCGTGGTTCTGCCACTTGCCTCACAAGCACAAGGTCCTGAGTTCAATCCCTGGTACCAAAAAAAAAAAAAAAAGTAGACACAAGAAGATGATAAATAGCCAGTACAGATACATATTGACTTATCATTATCATGACCTTTTCTTTTTATTGGATTCTCCCCTTTTGTGTTTAATTTCTTGTCACTCCCAAATGGATTAATTCTGCTAGCTTCTGGGGTTGTGATCCTCATTGTCTTTTCCTAGGATATAGTGCTGGTTTGGTATTTGTGAAGTTCCTAAGGTGTTCTTTGTCTTGAAAATATTTTATTTCTCCATCAATTTTGAAAGATAGTTTTGCAGGGTACATCAATCTGGGTTGGAGGCTCTTTACCTTTAGGGCTTGAAATATGTCACTCCAAGCTCTTCTAGCCTTGAGGCTTTGTGTTGAGAAGTCTGCGGTGATTCTGATGGGCTTTCCTTTGTATGTTATTTGTTTCTTTTCTCTAACTGCTTGTAGAATTTTGTTCATCTGTTGGGTTTCTGGAATCTTAATAATTATATGGCTATGTGTAGATTTTTTTTTGATCAAGGCTATTTGGAGTCCTAAATGCCTCACTTATCTGTATGTCAAGTTCTTTTCCTCTGTTGGCAAGTTTTCTGCCATCCCTGTGAGCAGTTTTTTTTTTTTTTTCTGTCATCTGCACTCCTTCCTGTTTCTTCATTGACTCCAATCAGTCTTATGTTATTCTTCTTTGCATCGTCTAGCAGCTGCTGGATTGATTTCTTTTGGTCCCTTACTATTTTAAAGAAATTTTTCTTTTCCTGGTCACTAATTGCATTCTTATCTTCTATGTCTGAAATTCTGTCCTCACATTGGCTCATTCTGGTGCATAAGCTTTCAATGGAGTTTTTCATCTCCTGGAAATCTGTTTGCATCTGTTTTGTGGATTCCATTTATTTCCTATGTTGGTATTCCATCATGATTCTCAATTCCTTTTTGTTTTTATCTGTGTCTTCTCCAGATTTATTAATCATGTCTTACACTATGGGCACAATCTCTGCTGTTATGTATGTGCAAAATTATTTCTGATTTTATTTTTTCCAGATCCTCTTTTGGTGCCAGTTCAAGGAGTCCAGGTGGTTGCATATCGGAGTGTTCCATCTCATTTCCCTTTGGGGTGGCTTTAGGTGATCTGGAAGTCTGGTTTTGAGACTTGTTTAAGAGTGTTCTTATTTTGACGGGGTGGGGGGGTGTGTTGCTGGCACCCACATGGCTCACCTCCTGTGCACTGAGGTGGGGTGGTACGGTGGGCCAGAAGCCTCCTCCTGGTTGCTGGGAACAGCTCACCGCCTGTGAACTGAGGGAGTTGGTATGGTGGGCCAGAAGCCTCCTCCTGGTTGCTGGGAACAGCTCGCCGCCTGTGAACTGAGGGAGTTGGTATGGTGGCCCAGAATCCTCCACCTTGGTGCTGGGAGCTGCTCACCTCCTGTGCCCTGGGCTTTGGGTGTTACTGTGGCCTGGAAGCCTCCTGCTGGGTGCTGCTGTTGTATTTCTTCTGGAAGCTGTAGGAGAGATTCCATTTTCTTACCTTTTTCATTTTCAAGAGCTTTCCTAAATTCTTTAACTCATGGACTCCTTTTTACCTACACCAATTTCTGATGCTGTTATTGTATCTTTTCTCTAACTCTTAAGCTCTGGCTCTTATGATTACATTGAGCTCACCTGGAAAATCCAGAGCAATCATCCTATCTTAGTGTCCATGAGTTATCCTCAAAATGGCTTTTCCATACAAGGTAAGATATTTGCAAATTCTAGAAAACAGTATAAAGCCATCTTGGGAAACCAATATTCTGTTTATAACAGTATGATAATATTAACATGACATGAAGATAACAGAGAGAGAAATAGTGATCAATATTGTTATGCTTTATGTTTAGATGTCCCACCAAAGCCTCATTTGGATGAGGTGAGACTTCCTTTTTCAGAGATAATTGAATCTGGAATGTGTGATTCTGCAGTTAAGGGCATGTGATTACTAAACCACTACATGTGAGTGATTTGTTTGTCACTGCCTTAATCCCGGTAGTCTGAATAAGATAAAAGGGGCAGAAAGATGCTGTTAAACTCTCTCTTTTTGCCTTTGCTCCTGTGTGTGTTCCATGTTGTTTCTCCTCTGCATTGTCTGTTTGCCATTGTTGTATTCGAGCCATTAAACTATGGACTGAAATCTCTATGAACTGCAAGCCAAATAAACCACTTCCTGTCCAACTTTTGGCACCAGATATTTTGTCTCAGCAATAAGAGAAAAGGAACTAACACAAAGATGAAGATGAAAAGATAATGATGAATGCAAGATTTGTGTATATAGAGTCCACCAAAAAATACACATAAAGAAAAGAAAAACTGGTACAAATAGTTTAATACTATATTTATTGAGACATCATGAGATTACTACAAGTTACCTTTGGTTCCTATAATCACAAGAGGTGATCAAATTGATGGTCATTATCTTCTAAACATTTATTAGTACAGAGAACTGCTGAAGTGTGTATACATTTGTTTTTTGGGCTAACTTTGTATTTGTGAGATGAAATTTCTACTCTTTGTAGTTTAACACCAATACTCAGAATAGAGGATTCAGAGATATAATTCTAAAGACAGAGATATAAAGTTGGGAGAAATTAATAGAGAAGGGATAGTTTAATATATGGACTGCCAAAAATGATAAGGGACATATTTGTAGAAGAGATTCTACAATTGATTTGAAGAGAAAGAAGTAGTAAGAGATTGACAAATGTTTCAGAGCATTAAAACCAAGGAGATAAGTATTTTATCAAGAAGAATATCAAGATGGAGTTGGGTAAGATAAATCTTAGCAACAATTGCTGAATATGGTTGGAAGAAATACAACTGAGTAGATTGAACACGTCTAGCACTCTATGCCAAGAAGTGTACGTACCTCACAAACATTAGATAGTCTCATTCATAATTAAAATCTACAAAGTACACAATCTTAATGGTTTTTCTCAAACAAGGAAAGTGAGATTGAGGCTCCATGATCATTTATCTAATAATTAAAGAGGATGGAAATATGGTTGTACTTAGTTCCCAGAACTGTGGTGTCTTTAAAAAAATCACATTGCCTTTTTGCTGAGTTGAAAATCAGAATATAAATGATTCAAAATGAGGCTATGTAAACAAAAAAGAATGGAGACAGTGAGCATTGTTTTGAAGCAAAAAGGAAGAGAAAAGGAATAGAGAGCTTAGCAGGCAATTCTGTAAAATTATTCAGCCAAAAAATTTCATTTCATCTCTTTGTGCCCTTTCCACCATATGAGCATACAGTGGAAAGCTGGCAATTTGCAGTCAAGAAGAGTTTCAGCCAAATACACTACACTGGCACCCTGACTTTGAAGTTGCCACCCCCAAAACAGTGCCAAATATTTCTGTACCTGATAACACACTTGGTGTATGGAACTTTTTTACAGTAGCCTAAACTAACAAAGGGATACATTAACGGTGCCATAGTTCCAGACATATGTCCATGTAACTCCTTCAGCTTGAAATTCTCTTCCTCATAGTCTTAAAAATAGAAGAGAATCAACAGATGGGAAGGGAGATGGGAGAGAAAGAAGGGGAATAAGATGCAAAAATAATTGAGATGTGTTATGTACATGTACCAACTCCTCACAAGGAATGTAATTATTATATACTGTAAACTTGTGCTAACATGAAATAAGTATTGCACCAAATTATCCTCCTGGATCTAAAGCCTGCAGACAGATTCTGATTCATGAAACTGTATCAGTTTTTTCAGAGTATCCTTTTCTGGTCACATTCTCTGTAACTCTCCTTATAAATGGCCTTACAGTGACAATATTACCAACTGTAATAAGAGCTCTGGTATTGCAGTATCCTTAAATACTGGAAGCACCATGCCCCGAGAATTGTGTACACTATCTAGTTGTTTATATCACCTAATCTTCACACAACTTTATAGTTCCACTCTATCAAAAAGGACTAAGAAGTTAAGATATTTTAAAGTATACCTAAAGATCACCTAGCTAATGATGAAAGAGGAATGCATTCTTGTTGTAAGTCTCCTCTGTTTGACAGCAACCAAAGTTACACATAGTAGCTTAAGTAAGAGAAAATATTGACTTTATTTTTAACAGAAACTGATAAGCTTCTTTGGATTGGTTTAGTTATTGTCCAATCACCTAAAATGAGGAGCTTGATGCTCCATTTTTTTTTAACAACCAATTAGGCAGGATCTGAGAGAACAGAAAATAACGTATGACTACAGGGTTTTGATCCTCCATAAAGAAATTACTCTGTGCCTGAAATTCTTCTGAAGGGTTGTATTCCTATTCTCCTCCTAAAGGAAATAGCAACAACACTCATGCTCATTCATGTTTATAGCACATACATGTACCAATTCACCACAATAAATGTCATCATTATGCACTGCAAGTATACTAATAAAATATACTTAATTTAGATTTAGTAATGTAACTGATTAAGCTCTATAAAAAGGCAGTCTAAAATTTTTTTTAAAAGATAAATATTTATATTTTTTGTCCTTGTCTAATTCTTATCTTAAAATATGGCAAACTAATGATTTGTGTCAGCTATCTTTTTTTTTACTGAAGGGGAATGATTCAAACCTCCATAATGATATCTTTAGTTGCGTATGTAAGCCTGAAAAATCATTCCAACATCATGATTGATGAATTTGCTGCTGTCTCAGGTTCTGAAATTAATTGTAGAGAAATGAAAATTATAATACAACTTACTTTGTCTGCACAGCATACCTTCTATGTAAATCACTAAATGAACACTAGTGGAAATTAAATGTTTGGAATATTAAAAATTTTTTGAAAGAGAAGTAAAAGTTTGAAATAAAATATGATATTATCTTAAGTTTATTATAACTATTAAAATTAAAATAAATATATTGATCTGTAAAAGTAATAGTGCTCTAGAAAATAAGGTCAATTAGTTCAGGTTTTAGATTATTTTGCTTTATGCTGCACCAAAATGATTTATGTTACTACAGTTTAAAATTCATGAAATCATATATTTTTGTTCACCATTTCTAGATGCAGAAACCCATTTTAGGTAATATTTTAAAGTTCATTGATTCCCTTGCAAAGTCAAGGTTCTCACTTCAGTAGAACGAATGAGGTTCCCATCACTAGCCATAGACAACTCAGGCTGCTGTTAAGCTGAGTATCTGCTTAATTGAATTTCTGAATCTTGCCTGCTTTTGTCCCACTAACAGTGGAAATTGTTGCTTTAGAATGGGAAGTCTGATTTGTTTTACCTGAAAATACCCACAATGACTTTGCTTAGTGTTCTGGAAGGTCATTTTCCCAAATCTGACCTTTGCTGTGACATTTTCCATATCTCACTGAGAAACGTATTAGTAATTTAATGTTAAGAATCTGCTTCCTTGAATTTGTAGTAAAAGCAGAACTTTTAAAAATGCACTGTTTTTCAAAACTCACTAGAATTTTGTGTTCAAATTTAAAATTTATAATGAAATATTTTGTGACATAAAATTATGTAATAGTCAATGCATTTATATAATTTTGATATTAAAATATTACTATGAATTTTTCACTGTATTGCTAAAACTTATTTTTAAACATTAGAGATCCTTATCTAATAAAAAATAACACAGCAGATAAATTCCATTAGTGGAATATTTACAAAATACCTATTAGTACATCGGAACATTATCAAGGCCATCAAAACCAAAGTCAGAAACTGTCACCATGAAGAGGATTCTTAAAGAGATAGGACAAAGAAAATATAATGTGGTATTCCGAATATGATCCTGGAGCAGAAAAAGGATAGTAACTAAAAATTAAAGAACTCTGAATAAGGTGTGTCTTTCAATTATTAATAATGTCAATACAATTTACTACTTTTGTGAAGTATACCATAATAATGAAAGATTGTTAATAAATATATTAATAATTCTAGTGTTGGGGATATGAAAATTATCTGTACTATCTTTAATAAGTTTCTAAAAATGCAAAACTATTTTAATACAAAATTATTCTCAATATTTTATATAATTATTCTCAATATTTTATATAATAAAAATTTACTTAACAAAATTATGTGTCTTTTGGGTCATTTGAAACTAGAACGCAATATATTTGGTATTACAAATAAAAACTAGTGACTTAAAAAGTAAAAACCAATATTTACTTTACTGCATTAAACAAAATGCTGTTTATTAAAAATGTACATGGTTTTACAATTATAATAGAGTGAGAACTAATGCAGAAGTATATTGTGCTTAAACTTGTGAAAACATAAGTACATAGGAACAATGTGGAATATTGATAGCATATTTTTTCTAGTCCAGATAAATTCACTATTCATTTGGAACAAATATATATGACGTTACCTTTGAGATAGAAGAAAAGAAAGAGTAGAAAAGAATTATCCTAAGCTCCATAATACAAATATATCAATTCTTAAAATTATTTTGCAATTTCTGGTCTGTTATATGTTTTCCAACTTTAAGTAGTTAGAATCATAATATTTAAAAAGCATGTTCCCTTAGATAATAATATGTATTTACATAATTATAATTGTAAAATAAATTTCATTAGATATATTGATATATTAAGATATATTTCATTAGATCCATAATTTTTCATCGAGCAAATGATCATTGTTTGCTTAAACATTCACTTAACTTAGGATGTGTAGTTCATTCTTAATTTTGAAAAAATACATTGCTATGAAGAATTAACAAGGGTTGAGAGATGACATGAAAGTACAAGGCTGACTATTAGGGAAATGGAATGGAATAAGAGAGAAGAGTGAAGAAAAGACATGTTGGCTGAGAGTGAAAATGATCAAAGTGTGTTATAGGCATGTATACAAATCTGCCAAATGAAATCCATTAATTTGTACAACCAATACTCATGAATAAAAATATAATGCCACTAAATCTTTTGATTCTGTAAGAAGAAGTGTACTTACATTTATGAAAAAAAGACGTACTTGAAAAAAAGAAAAAGGAGACAAAGGTAGGAGTTGTACTCAGGCTACATTCTCTTTTTAGATTTAACATCACACTCAGTGAACCAGTAGTTTTGCTGTCTATGGGATACTTCTAATGGATTATTACCAATATGAAAAAGCTACATAGTTCATCAATATTTGTTAAAAATAAAAGTGTTTCATTACATTTACTACAATGTAATTAAAGACATACTGATATAAATGGTTTTTAGTTTTTACAAATTAAACTTTTAATAGTTACTCAAAACTCACAAGTGATAATTAAGCATGAGAATTCATTTAAGAAAAAAAAAAGAGCAATGCAGCCAATTCTAGTCACCAAATAAAAATTAGAGACAGAATATAAGTAAATGGTAAGGCTAGTATTTCTTGCATGTAATTGATTTTTGTCTTTCACTGTCTCATAGACTAACTTTTTGTCATTCAGGGATAATTTTAAAATAAGGCAAGCCAAGTTCTCTCTTAGAGAAGTTGGTAGATTCTCTTAAATTTTACTTCTATATATGTTGCATTTGTTGATTTTAGAGCAGCAATGATCTTGGGTACCTTATAGTATACTTGTAATAAACATCATTTAAACTTGATTAAGTGCTAAGACTAGTGTTTATCTTTGGCATCTAATCAAACTTAGAGACTCTTCATTGCTCTATATTACAGATTTTAATTGTTTCTTTGCAATTAAAGATAACATTTGAAGATAACATTAATTCCAATTATGTATTTTAACTGAAGTGCATATTCTTCATTGACAAATACAACAAGCTTAAAAATTGGTTTTACCAATCATTTCCAAAATGAAATAAGTTAAGAGTAATCTAACTACAAGCAAGTATCATAAAACATATTTCAAACATCCACTTTTCAGTTCAACTAAAAAATGTTATTCAAGTTTCAGCAGCAAATAATTCTCTACCAAAAGAATACTTTTGACAAAGAGATGTTACTGTTTAAGGATACCCCCTCTCCAGTAGTCCTAACACATGGGATTTTGGAGTTAGCCTACAAAGAGTGAAGGCCAGTAACCATGGTGATTCTTAATATTCTGTTCAAAGCATGAAACCTGAAATTAAAATAGGTGATGAAAGATTTAATATTCAACAAAGATTTTATATGTAGATTAAGTATTTTTGTTTTACCTTGTGCTCTATCTCTTTTCTGTTTACTCAACTTATTTGAATGTATTCTGCTTACCATATGCCACAGAAATTAGGAAGCCCTATGAAGAAAGAAGATTGAGGATGACAGTACTCATGTGATAGATTCTTTCAATTTGTAGTTGCTCCCACCAACTCTTAAATCTCCTCATATGGTTTCTTGCCCTTTTTTTTTGTGATACTGGGGATCCAACTTGGGACCTTGGACTTGAAAGGCAGGCAGCAGAACCACTGAGCTAAATCCCAGGCCCCACCATATTTTGATATGCCAATTTTTTCATTCACTAGACAAAGGAGTATTGAGTACCAGGTGTATGCAGGCAGGGGCCAGGCCAATCACCAAGCAGTAAACAAATAATTATGGCTAAGATACAAGTGAATTCCATCTGGGATGTACGACTGGATTAGCTCAAACCTTTTCCAGACAGATCTTGGTGGTCACCATTTCTTGCCATCAAGTATATTGATGTGATCAGCCTTTATATGTAGAAAACTGGAGAAATTCCTATATAAATGCCAATGTCAGATGTACAGAGAGAAAGGATTGTTAATAGTTCTATATTCATTCAAATATATGCTGGTGTACACAACAAATAAAAAGTAAAAAAAGAGCAAAATATGTCTGAGAAATAGATAAGAATTGTATGTTTCTTTTGACCAAGTAATCCCTTAGCCCCTGGTGGTTATTTTGTTAACTGTTTTTACAGATGAGATTTGAAATGTCTGATAAAACACATTGCTAAAGAATTGGATGCCAGCTGATGGGCTTTGGGGAACTGATTAGATCATTAGGGCTCTAACTTCAAGTAATGAGATAGTAATTTGATGGCACTATTGAAAGGTGATGGAAACAGTGGTTGTGGCATGTTTCAAGGGAGTGAATGAGGAGGCATTGTTACCTTCAGGATAAAATCTGGTCTTTGTCTCTTTTCTCTCTGGCTCTGATTTTTCCCTCTGCTTCCTAGGTTACATGAGATGAGTAGCTTTGTTCCACCGTGCCCTTCAATCATGATGCTTGGCCTAACTTCAGGCCACAGGAAGTGGAACCAGCTAACCATGGACTGAGTCTTCTGAAACATGAGCCTCATTTAAATTGACTTTCCAAAGCATTGTGTCACAGCTACAGAAAGCAGTCTACCAGAACACTGTACTTCAAGATCAGTTTTGATACTACTATTTTAACTAAATGAAATTCAATGAAATGAGTAAAAATATTAACTGTGCTTTTCAGGGGCATATACCAATGTCTTGGCTTGAATAATAATGAATGTCTGCCTGAAAGATCAGTTATGAAACTATCATGAAAATTTTCTATCAAAGAAGAAATGCAGAAAGAGAACTGCACAAACTTTATTTCTGAGAAAAACACCTTATGAATGTTTAAATTACAAATTAATTTCTGAATTCTTAAATGTGGGAAACTGCTCTATTTGAGTTTTGCATATATTTGAGTCCATTGAAAAAAGTAATATAACTTTTATTTATTCCATCTTTATTATCATAAGTATATCCAAATCTGTGCTCTGATAGTTTGGTTGTAAGAGCCTGACAAATCACTTATCATCTCTGAACTCAACTAACTCAACTGTAAAATGAAAATAACATACATACGAACCTCAGAAGTTATGAGGATTAAATATATACAAATTTATAAATTCATGAATGGAGATCATTGCTAATGTATCTAAAATAAATAATTTTACATTCATCAATGAATCACCAAATCATAATGTCTCTCTCAAAATACATACAACTGGCATAATTTAAATAACATTCACTTTATGAGTATTTATTGTCAGCAATTATATTTCTTTCTTATAGCTGCCATAACAAACTATCACAAAGTGAGTGACTTAAAACAACACAATTTTATTTTTTAAGCTGGAATTACAAAATTACTGGAATTACAAGACCACAAGTGATGCTATTTTCAAAAACTTTGCCTTACCTTTTCCTGGGTTCTGGCTTTTTCTGCAATGCTGGTATTTCTATGGTCAAGAATTCATCTTTCTGATTTCTGCCTCTATTTTTGTGTAGTATCCTCCCTGTGTCTTTGTGACTTTTATTCTTCTTAGGAAAATACTAGTCACATCAGATTTTGAAACTATCCTAATCCAAGGTATGTCATCTCAATTTATTGTATTTATGTAAATCTGATTTTCAAATAAAATTACATTGATAGCTATCAGGGGTTAGGATTGAAATATATCACTTTTATAGTTTGTGACACAATTCATCCCACTATAACAATTCTTTTTTGAAACTAATTTGTTCACTCCACAAATATATATATTAAAAGATTTTAATAGGTCAATATATCAAGTGCTCTTTTGAAAATAATTTTAAATTTTTCAAGTTACATCTGAATGAAATATTAAAGATCATACCAATGACAATTTACTTCTGTCAGATAATAAATGTTGAGAAATACTAGATAATATGCTTTATGCTCATAAGCATTTTATTGAAAATGAAACTCAGATATTTGGAAAGTTAAGTATCTATGAAGGGTCATACTACCAGAAAAGTGGAACAAGGTGGTAACACGACTCAATCTGCTGAAATGTGCTTTGAAATTGTCATTATTTTACATATTTTAAATTAAAATTTGTGAACTATTTATTAGTGGAAAAGATAGTTATACTTAGGAGTGGTCAGTAAAACCTTACTACTCACTTCAGTATGATCTTGATTTGTTTGTATATGAACAGCATATGTTTATGGGCCCATAGCCACACTATAAACCCATGTACATAGGGTTTTAATGTTCTTGATATTCTCAATAGATTTTTAAAGGCAAGATATAGTATAATTAAAATATTTTTCAATAAATACTTCTTAGAGTTAGTATTCTGTGTAAATATTTATCATTTAGAACCTCATATAATTAGAAAGCTTTAAATACTAACAAAAATATTTCTACCTCTCAAACTGTAGATAACTAATAAATCTCACAATGATGAATGTGAAATTTTTGTTTCATGAAGTCATGATAACATGTGATTTTTATATTCACTATCTTTTTAAATAGTGGAAACTATTATTTAAAATTCTAATTACATTTATTATATATAATATATTTAATGGAAGACAGAAATAGTATACAAAACTCCTAATTTCTATTTTTTGATTAATAGAAATATATTACAAAGAATGTCAAACTGAAGAAGGAGAATACATTTTTAAGAAAATAATTCTCATGGATCAAGCAAATCCCTAAGAAAAGAAAATTAATTACTGAATATTCATCCATGGGCAAACATTTCTTAAAAAATATGACTATTAGGGAAGGTAAAGTCATGCTTGAATCACTAAAACAGAGCTCTCATTGTGTTTCATTTACCAGGCAGAGACCAAAAACGTCGGAAACATTTCTTAGATTAAGGCAGTAACCTAAATGAACCAAAGATTTAATCAAGGCTTTGCTGACAAATATAATGCCTTATTTAAAAGAAAATTTAAAAAAAGAAACTTCTTACCCACTTGTTGGTGTGAAAATATTGGAATGTCTGGGTCCCATTTTCTCCATGGTGTCAATTATGTGTTCTGACTCAAATCAGTGTCTCAACCTATAAGAACAACTAGAATATATTTTCTTTTGATAGCTTAGGGATGTCATTTTTGTGCCTCAATTTTGATACATAAAAAGATTGATAGTTTCTATGATGGAAAAAAATCAAGCCCAAAATTTTAATGGCTAATCAGAATTTTTAGCCAGAATGAATTGTTCAGAGGACTATCTATGCATTAATTTTAAAGTCTAATATAATCAATCATTTTCAAATGAAACATTAAAATATACCTAAAATTTCCATGATATATTGAGAAAAGAAATAGTTCGATAACTCAGGTGGTTAAGGTAAGCTTCTATTCTTTTTCTGATACTCATTGTTTTAATATTTTATATGTGCCTGGAGATTATATAATGATACACCTCTTAAAATCACAAGAAATAAAATAAATATATATGACTGCTTATACTGCAAGAAAAGAAAAAAAACTGTTTACTTACATGAATGTCCCAATCTTTTAATCATAATGTACTTTCCTTTTATATACCAATGAAAAGAACACCTCCTACAAGTAGAAGTCTAAATATGTCTAAAAATTATCCCTCTGATAGGGTTTTATAATATAACTTTTAAAATACCTGAATATATATCCTTACATGAGCCCAAGATCATTATGCTAAATTGTATATCATTTAAAATAATTTTTAAACCTTTCACTGGTGCTTGCAGTTAGGGGTGTAATTTAAATACCTAGGAAATCAATATCTGCTTTCCTATGTGATTACAGCCAAATAATTGAAGTATCAGACAAGCAGTGAACCACAGGTCTTTTCTGTGTGAACAGCAAGTCATGCTAGTTATAATGCTCCTCTCAGTGCTAGTGGACCTCAGGTTGTAATTACATAAAAGTTTTAAATGTGCTATTTTTTCAAAAGAATCTGTAGGGGTAACCATTCAAGGGAAGAACAAATCTAAAAATATCAGAATTGACACTTCATACTGAGGCAACCAAGAAGGAACTCTTCAAAGATAAATTGATGAGGAAGATCCTGAAGGGCTCTCATTCACGCCACCTAACAATACTACCTTCCCGGTCACTTGGAGCCTTTCATGCGCAGCTTAGAGTACTTTAGAAGCATTCAGCTTCATTCTTCACCAGATCATCAGGGATGGTGCTTTTCTTCTACTTACTTCTAAAATCTTAAAACTTTCTTTATGCCTGAATCTTATATCTTCTCCTGAAAATATTTTTTATCTGACTTCAGCAAATTCTTCTAAATCAGAGCTAGTGTTTATTGAAAGCACTGAGAGACATGGTCCTCACTGTTTCCCCCAAATAGCACTGCATGGATCAGAGACACAATTGGTTGGAGATACAAGCAGGAAGCAAGGCATCAGGGAACACACAATTAATAAACCCCAATTGACATTTAGACTCCGAGTTTGGAGGGGATTGGTCTGGAGTCTGACAAATTGTACTAATGCTGTTATTCGATTCGGTGCTTTAATTTACTTTTTCTATGTTTGAGAATCTGGGCTCAATTTTTCATGAAAAACAAGCTGGAACTATGTGCATTCCTCTAAAATATTTCAGCTTCCAAAATGCTGACAAATTGATTGCCAGACAAAAAGCCTTCATTGGAGAACAATTCAAACATAAATTTATACACAAAATATTTTGTGTCATAGTCAATTGAAGTAATTATAAAGTATAGTTATTGCTTTTATTATATTAATTGCTATATATTATTCAAAGCTCATGCCACAAAATTACCAGATTTTTATACCCAGAAAACAATATTGCAAAATTAAAATATTTGAATAACTTTTCTAATTCTAACTTCCTTTTGTAATAAAGCAGTCCATTTGTCTCAGGGGAAAAGGAATTATGGACTCTTAATTCTGAGAATGAACACTTTAAAAGATGCCATGTAGTGCCGGGGATTCAGCTCAATGACACCATAGCTGTCTCACAAGTGCAGAGTCCTGAGTTTGATCGCTGGTATCAAAAAAAAAAAAAAATGCTGTGTAATAAAATCTACTTAAGAGGGGTTAAAGGGTGGGCAGGGGAAAGGGGAAAAAATAAGAACCAAGAGAGTATGTAAAGGTGCATATCTCCAATGATGAATGTCATTATATTGTACACCTAAAATATACCAATAAAAATATATACAAAATAATTTAAAAATGAAAATAAAATCTACTTAATCACTCCTTGATTTAAAAAATGTTTGACCTTAGTGATGTCATTAATTTCAAAACTATACTTATTACAATGAGGTCATGATTTTCCTTAATTAAAAAAAAGAAATTAACTAATATATGCTACATTTTAAATCATTAATAATAGCTATGACATTTTAAGCATTAAGTATCAAAACATCACTTTTTAAGAAATGCTTAATTGTACTCAGTCATATAAAATGCTGCTACCATATTTTTATAATTAGGACCATTTCTCTACAACATGATGTGCATTTTTATAAAAAAAACTCAAGATAGAAGTCTGTAAATTTCTAAATTATAATTGACATCTTATTTAGCACACACTGAAAAAAAGGTGGGAGTAGGAAGCACTGTAATTATTTTACCATTGCTTAGGCTCTAGAGACTGAGTATATTTATGTTTTGATCTTCAAAGGTAATGTAGTAATGGAGGAGTAATAATAGGAATGTCATAACTTGTACTATAGACCACATTACTAAATAATTTTCTATAATTCAAATTTATTTTATCATCAGTTATTTATATTTTGTTAGCAATCCTAAGCTTTTCTATTGCCCATAGTGCTCAGGCCACTGCCATTCTCTACTTGCATGGCTGAGTTTTACAATTGTCCAACAAGATTAGAATCAAAATGATAAAAATACTTTTATAATTACTCATCTCAACATTCAAGACTAGCTTAAATTTGATCCCAATTATTTTTTCTTGCCCTATTTTTTCAATATACACTCAAAAAATGACCAACATACACACTCATTCTTTTAGTATAGCATGATGAATATAAGAAGGATTCCAATCATCTAGCTCAAATATATCTTACATTCGTATTGCTAAGTTTGTTCACATTTTCTCTTTCTCTTCCTGGAATAGTTTTCTTCAGTTTTTATCTACTTACAGTTGATAAGTATTTGCTTCAAAATCTCTCTTCATATTTAGTGAATATTGACTGATGGCAGAGATTATCTCATACTACTAAAGTTAAAATACCTCATGTTCATAACTCAAGTTTTACATACAGTGAAAATACTGGAATGACCTAGGCTTTGAACATTTGATATAACTGTACTATGTTTTGAATTGGAAACTAAAGATATTAGAAAGCAAAAGAGACAGGAAGTCATGCTTGTGTTGACAGAAGTGGTGTCAGTGATACGTAGTCTACACTAATACAGTAGTAAGAGGACTGTTAGTGGTTGTCTTGATGGCAGAAACACATAAAATGTCTTTTTTAGACATATGACATTTCATGTTTATTGGTTCCTGCAATAGCAGTCTAAACACACCAATTTAAGGGAGGAATTTTGTCTTCAGTTTTGGATACAATTCTTTTTGATTTCTACAACCTGAAGAATCAGTTTGTACTCCTATTTCTTTCATCTTTGATTAAGATTTTATTGTTTGAAACTAAAGCACTCAGAATAATATATATTCTTAATGGAACTTGGGTAACAGAGCAACTGAAATTCAGCTGTTGCCCAATAAAGTCCTTTATTGTTTTGTTATTAAATAAAAAGATTAAAGAAATTGTTTCTTGTTATAGGTCAGCAAGATTAAACTATCTTTCTTATTTTCTCCTCCAGATTTGATTTACTGTTAAAATCTGTGCCCATAATTTAGATTATAAAGATTTTAGTCACTTCATTTTATAAACATAGGTCCTTTAATTACAGATATATAGAAATATGAAAGCAGAAATTAATAGACAATATTATTGTTTTAGAATAAGAGCCATATCCCACACGTGCAGAGGTTTGACACTCAGGAAATCATCTGAGTAAAAAGGAATCATATGCATGTTGGTATATCTCCCTCAACATTGACAAAAATATTTTTTATCTTCTACCCTGCCACTCAACAAGGGGGCTATTGCTTGGTGGACATATTTATATTTTAAAGACATCACATGACAAGTTTAGCATGCCAATAAATTGACTAGGTAATCCAAATGCCAAGGACCTAGAGCTCCACCCTGTGCCACAAAATTGATTTATTGGCTGATCCAAGTTTAGTGCCAGGGATTTAGCTCAGTGGCACCGCGCCTGCCTCTCAAGCACAAGATCCTCAGTTTGATCCCCAGTACTGAAAAAAAAAAAAAAATCACAAGTTTCAGTGCAAGAAGCTATGCCAAGAATTCTATGACTTAGAGAATGCCTTCAAAAACTTTTTTTTATAAAGCCAAACTGCAAATATCTGGGGCTTGTTGGCAATATATCCTCTGTCACATTGTGCACCTTTGACCTTGTATCACAAAATTAGCCATAGACCATGTTAAACAAATAGGTATAGTCAGCAGTCAGCAAGATCCTACGTATACTTTGCTAATTTCTGATCTATGGGATATATGTATCAAGCAATAGATTTGCGAGGAAATTACTTTTTAATTCAAAATGGTATTCTCACATTTTTCTAGGGTAACTAAAAGGCCACCTAAACAAATTTCATTTCAATCACTTGTAGATAAAATTCAGACAGCATTATTTAAAAAGTAAACATTAAACACACACATACACAGTCAGATATCTGCTGCAATATTTGAGAAGTCTGCATGAAATATGAACATTACTTTCAAAAGACAAAGCAAAGTGAAAACTAAACCAAAGACAGTAAAATAAAAATCTATGTAAATTATATAAGAATGTGGAATGAAAACCACATTCTGTAGGTTCAAACACTTTTACACCAATACATAGAAAAAACAAAGTAAAAAAAATGTTAATCACAATATTGTTTTTTGGATTATGTTGAAAATAGTTAACTCAAACAAACATGTATTTAATACTGAACTATGATATCCACTGCCCTGAACTCAAGAAGAAAATAATTTAATATACCTTTTAATATTTGCATTAATCATTGAAATCTATATTTTTCAATCAATTTTACTTCATCGGATTATTTCTCCCTTTAGAATTTGAATAACTTTATATTTAAATTCACAAAGAATTTCAATATGTACTAAAAGTTTAAGTTCTTAAAAGTTAGGGCAAATGTTAGAATATATCTCATATTTTATCCTGTGCAGAGAAATAGAATACCAATGATTGTCATTGTACTGACAGCATGTGACTGTATTACACAGGACATTAGGAAGAAAAATGAGTAGCCTACTGTAAACATGACAATTAAGTTGAAATTATTTCTTCTATTGTATTAATAGTATTGTTAAATCACCAATTCATCTTTTATTGTTGATCTCAAATTCATCTTTTGTAGTCACACTGAAGAGTAAATAAATCAAGCCACGGATTCATCAGGCTGCATTGTAATTAACTAAATATCTCTCATAACACTCTAGAGGTCATTCATTATGAGTTATGTTAAAATGACTTGAAACAAGACAATAAGTGGGTCACTTCCACTTTACTATGTTTATATGTATACAAAATAATAGAAGTGTCACCTGATTCAGAGGAGAAGCTGTTTAGATTTCAAGGCAAAGTAACAGCAGTAATTGAAAAACAAAAACACAAAGCATATTAAGAAATAGTGGCTATGATGTTAACTTATGAAAATGCTATAGAATAATCTTTTTTGCTAAACAAAATATTGTGGTGATTTTTGTGGAAGGTAACATCCAAAAATAAAAATATTTTTTTCTAAGTTGCAATAGATCTCACATATAAACTACTGATTTTCTGCTCATTTCATAATTAGGTGTACTTTTAAATCTCAAAGTAACCTGGCAATTCTTAATTGTGGTAACAACAAGAATGTATAGGATGGAAATCTAGGAAAAATAGAGAAAGTAAATTATATTTTTATTACATTTTGTTAAACAAGTATAGTTTCTGGCAAAAAAAGATAAGTGAATTTCAAGTAAAAATACTAGGATGCATACATAGGTAATTTTGATGAGTGGTTCAGTCTTTGTATTATATATTTTACATAAGTTGTTTGCTCTAATGCTTGGATAATTAATATTTATACTTTTTATATTTGAGAATACCCTTGGGACATGATTTCTTTCCTATAACACATTTTAACTTTTCTTCTACTCCCAAGTTTGTTATGGTCTTCTTGTTTTTACTTAGACCACAACACAAAGGAGAGTAATTTTAGTAAGATTAATTGGAATAATTAAAATCAGAACACAGCACAAAAGGCAGATAAAACCTGTTAACAGTAATAATAGCAGAAAACACTCCTAATATAGGGAAATAATTAAACATACAGATAAGGGAAGTTGTGAGGCATATAGAACCCCAAATAGCCATGATTAAAAAAGAACCTCTCCACAACACATCATATTCAAAATCATTAAAGTTCAACACAAGGACACAATCTCAAAACCTGTTGAAGAAAAGCAGTGAATCACTTATAAAGTTACATCAATTAGTATTACAGCAGAGTTCTCTAAATAATCCTTAAAAAACAGAAGAGGTCACAGCGAAGTGTTTTATTCTCTAAAGTAATTTCCAATACTGACTCATATATCATACAAAACTATCTTTAAAAATTGATGGAGAGGGCCGGGATTTAGCTCAGTGATTTCGCCACCTGCTGCACAAGAGCAAGGACCTGAATTCAATCCATGGTACCAAAAAAAAAAAAAAAAAAAAAAACCCAAAAGACAAACAAACAAAAAAAATGGTGGAGAAATGAGGTATTTCTATGACAAAAATCACCTCAAAAGTAACATGATCATGAAAGAAGCACTACAAAAATTCTTAGAATACTAAGAGACATGAAGAAAACCATGTCAATAAATCAAACAGAATGAATATACCAATCAGGGTGAACAGTTAGCCAGAAGGAGGAAAAAAAAAAAAAGAAGAAGGAAATCAGCAACAGGAAAATAATACAATGATTGTATATGGTCACAATTCCTCAGTAAGAAGCCACAGATTGGCAGAATGGGGAGGTGGAAAAAACCTATAATAATATACTGGAAAAAACCCCACATTTAATCCAAAAAGAAATTCACAGATTAAATAGCAAAAGATGGACAACAATATTCCATGTAACATGAACCTGGAGAAAAGCATAAGTAGCTATCTTAATTTCAGACAAAGTGAACTTGAAGCCAAAATTAATCAAAAGAGGCAAAGAAGGTCACTACGCATTGGTTAAGCAAGCACTTCAATAGGAGGAGATAACAATTATAAATATATGTACTGAACACTGATACATACGACTTTGTAAAACGAATATTACTAGACATAAAAAAATCAGATAAATACCTACACAATTATAAGGGGGAACCTCAATACCCCACTGTTACAAATTGATCAACTAGACAAAAAATCAACAAAGAAATACCAGAATTTATCCAAACCTTTAAACAAATGTACTGACTAGATATTTGCAGAATGTTCCATCCCCAAACAATAGAATACACATTCTTTTCAGCAGCACATGGGATTTTCTCTAAACTAAACCACATTCCAGCTCATAAAGCAGGTTTAAGTAAATTCAAAATAATAAAAATTATTCTATGTGTGTTATCAGATCTAAGTTCAATGAAACCAGAAATCAATGGCAATTGAAACCACAGGAAACATGCAAATAAATGGAAAGTAAACAATGTCCTATGAATACCTAATGAATTAGAAATGAAAAAGTTGATATCATAACAGAAACCACCAAAATCCAGAAAATTATTAGCAACTATTTTATAAACATATATGAAAAACAATCAGATACAACTTCAGAACGTATTGTTAACTGAAATAAGTCAGTCACACAAGCTTAAATATCACATGGTTTCTCTTATATAAGAAAAAATATATAAATATATTTATATATTCCAACCAAAAAAGATAACTATATGTCAGTCTCTTTAATGGACATAAATGAAAAATCTTCAATAACATACTGGCAAACAATGCAACAAGTCATCGAAAAGATCATACATCATGACCAAGAAAGAGTCATCCCAGGGATTCAGGAATGGTTCAACATATGGAAATCAATAAATGTAATACAATCCTATAAGCAGAAGCAAAGACAAAAATCACATGATTGTCTCACTTGAGATAGAAAAATCTTTTGAGAAACTCCATCATCCATTCATAATTATAATTAGTAGAAGAAAGGAATAGAACCATATTATCTCAATCTGATCAAAGCCATTTATAACAAATAAGTGGGCAACATTATACTAAAAGGGAAACTGAAAGCTTTCCATCTAAAATCAGGAAAGTGACAAGGAACTCAGTGAACATCACTCCAATATAGTTCTGAAAGCATTAGCCAGCACAACAAGGCTAGAGAAAGATATAAAAGGGATTTGTATAGGAAAGGAAGAAGTCAAACTATCATTATTTGCTGATGACATGATCTCTACATAGACAATACAAAGAATTCCACAAAAGGCAGGTAGAATTAATTTTTCAAATTCAATAGTGAAACAAGATAAAAAGTCAACACCCTAAACTCAATAATGTACCTATATATATATATATATATATATATATATATATATATATCAATAATGAACTCACTGAAAAGAAATTAGAGAAACAATACCATTCACAAAAGCATGAAGAAAAACTAAATATCTAGGAATTAACCTCGACAAGGAAGTGAAAGTATTCTACATCAAAAACTACAGGACTCCAACAAAGAGGATTGAAGAGAACATCAGAGAATGGAAATATATTCCTTGTTCCTATATAAGCAGAACCAGTATAGTCAAAATGGCCATATTTCCATAATCAATATACAGATTTAATGTGATCTCATACTCATAGAACCAGAAAAAATAATCTTATAATTTATATGGAAAAAAAGAGACCTAAAATAGCAGAAGAAATCCTGGGCAACAAAAGCAAAGCAGGGAGCATCACAATCCCAGACTTCAAATTGTATTAAAAAGCTATGGTGACTAAAATAGCATGGTATTGAGGGGGGAAAAATGTGGATAAATGGAACAGAATAGAGGATGCAGAAAGAACTCTAGACACCATTGGCTACCTTTATGACAAAAGGGCCAAAAACTTGCAGTGGGGGAAAGATAGCCTCTTTAATAAATGCTGCTGGTCACACTGGTTATTCACATGCAGAATACTACATCTAGACCCATATCTTTCACCAGTTACTAAAATAAAAAATGAATCAAAAATCCAAATGTTATAACATAAACACTTAACCGGCTGAGATATGAAATATTTAAAACTCTTGAAGGCATAGACAAAGACTTCCTGAATAGAACCCCAACTACAGAAAATATAATAAAAAGAATCAATAAATGGAATCATATCAACTTAAAAGGTTTCTGCATAGGAAAGGAAGCAACAGAGTAAAGAGGCAACCCATAAAATGGGAAATAATTTTACTAGCTATTCCTGAGAATAGGGACTATCATCTAGACTATATAAAGAACTCAAAATAATTAGATCTCCAAATAAAAGACCCAATCAAAAAGTAGGCTACTAAATGAATAGACACTTCTCAGAAGAACAAATACAAATGGCCAATAAATACGTCAAAATTTCTCAACATCTCTGACCATAAGAGCAATACAAAGTAAAATAATGCTGAGATTCCATCTTACTCCAGAAATAATGACTGTCATCAAGAAATGTAAAAATAACAAATGTTATCAAGACTGCAGGGGTAAAGGAACCCTTCTACATTGCTTGTAGAATTGTAAACTAGTACAACCATTATGGAATTTAGTATAGAGATTCCTCATAAAACTAGGAATTCCATTTGACACAGTTATTCTACTTCTAGATATATTCCTGAACGAATTAAAGTGAAACTTGAATACCCGTATTTATAACAGCACAATTCACAATGGCTAATTCTTGGAAGTGGCCTATATGTCCCATCAATTGATGAATGGATAAAGAAAATGTAGTACTCATAAACAAATGAAGCATGACTTTGCTATAAAGAAAAATAAACATGAGAGTTTTGTAAGAAAATGAGTGCACATTGGACCATAATGTCAAGTTAAATAATTCAGGTGCACAAATTTAAATATTGCATGATTTCTGTTATATGAGAAACTTAAAATATAAATAAAGAGCAAAGTACAGAGATAGATAATAGGAAATAAGGAGATAGCTCTTTTGAAATGGGAATGGGACCAAGTCATGGAGCAAGGGGGAGATGGGTATAAAAAAAAAAAAAAGATGTGTTATGTACAGGTAACAATTCCCTATGAGGAATTTGATCATTATGCAATACAAACATGTACTAATGAAAAATTGAAAAGGCCCCACTATAAAGCTAACTAGAAAGCCCTCATATTTATTCCATTAACATAAACTCAGAGGTAGTTCCAGAGGCTCACCATGAATAAAAAATATATTCCTAAGCCTGGGGATGGTACACGGGGATCCATCCCAAGAAGAAGGCAAGCAGATCAAACAGATTCTTATCACCCAAGTATTACATAAAAATTTGTTTTAATTTTTTAAGAAAACCATTGAAACTAAATGGTATACCCAGAACAAGTCAGTGGATCTTAACTACAATCTCAGTTTCAATCAGACCATAAGAAAGTTCATTGGGTCTTTTAGAATAGCTATCACTTTAATGGGGAGGAAGTACACTAATTCATAAGAATGTCAATCGCTTCTAACTTTGACATACTCTTATGTGCATGATGTAATTGAAGATGGTCAAAAGAGTAAATTAATTTCATTCAATGCAGGCCACTTTCATAACCCTCTGACCATGAGGGAGCCACAAATACCAATTTTGTTATACATAGAATTATTTTAGGAAAAGAGTAACTATCAGTTTTTAATCCTTGTCTACAGTTAAAATATAATCATTGCTGTGAGATTCCAAAACATTTAGAGACCATCACAATGCCCCCATACTTATCAAAATATTTTGCCTGAGACAACTTACTTAAGTTCTAACTTGACTTTTTCATCTAAAATTAGAGTCAAGGAAGAGACCAGCAGATATAATCTTAAAAATTATGCCTTATTAACTATTATTAATTTTTAACCTTTAAAATGCTTAAATACTTGTTGAACATTTCTTTTTAATATTTTAAGGAATTCAGAAGACTTGTGACATGGTTTTAAATCCTTTCTCCTTTCTACTTCTTTCTGCAAATCTTAGAACCTATAACAAAAGTAATCAGTAAATCACTTTAAATAGTAAAAATAATGGTGAAAAACTTTGGATTTTAATATCTCACATACCATATTTTTCTTTCAAAAATGGATAAAGTCTATATACTATTTGGTTTGAAATTATTTTGTTATTACTATGAAAATATTTCAAATTCCAGTAACAATTATTTTAGAAACCCAAAAGTGGCACACTAGTTTTAAACACTTAATTTATTTCTCTCACCTATGTATACACTCTGAAATGATCAAAATCACAAAGTGAAGGTTATTTTTTAAGTTTAAAGTATTACTTCTAATATATACTTACATAAAGGCTGAATAACAATAAGTGGCATATAAAATCATTTATTTTCATTTTGATGGTAATGTTTGTCTTTCACAATATCTATCTTGGTGTTGAAAATGTATATGAGGAAGTATACGTTACTTTTTATTTTCCAAGCAGCTTATCTGTTCATTTTATATACTGACAGTCATAATATTGTTTGAATTGCTACATTTCTTCTGAGGTAACACATAAATCTAACCTAAAAAAGTGGCAATGACATTTTGAGGACAATTTAGTGAAAGTGACTTTACAATTTTCTATATTCCTTTCAGAGATTATATGTTACTTTGACCTAACATCATTTTGTAACTGAGGAACCATTGCTACATGTCCATATTGCTCTGAGGACCGGCACACACGGACACCGACTGGCAACTGAGACAACATGATAAATAAAGAACTCTGTCTTTCGATGGTAGCAATTTGTATAAAGGCAGGAAGGAGGAAACGTGATGCTGATTTTCAGATTTCTGAGCATCCCCTGAAATTAAAAACAGATATTTTTTATTCTCCTTGATTTTCTTTTGAGATAGACAATGCAACGTGAGGGTCGGGGTTTTAGATCGGTGGCACTGTGCCTGCCTTGTAAGTTCAAGGATTTCTGTTACCAAAAAGAAAAAAAAAAGAGCAATGCAGTATGAGACTAGAATCATTTATTTCTCACAGCACTTTGGCAAGAATATGAAACCAGTAGGCAAAAAGAAATGACAGACTGAAATTAGATATGGAAAGGTAAAAACAAGAACTCTGATGTTATTTTTGACCATTTACATATCGTTTGTCTGAAGATGGTTTAACAAATAAACTTGTTACTAATATTAATTAATAAATTGTTTTTATTCATAAGTGATGTTGTATTGGATTTTATTCCATCACTAGTACTAGAGTTTTGAATCATGTACCAGTGTGGAAATATTACAAACACCTGGAGCAGAAGCTCAAAGACACCCAAGATTATAAACTACATAATCAAATATACAATACATAGTTTGACTTAGATGAACTTTTTGATACAAAACTTTAAATATGTGACTTTAATCTAATATTACTGACTGCTTACTATGTTTCCGGCAACTTTCAAAGCACAGTATATCTTTAGCATATTTCTAGCACTGTATTTTTTACCATATTTTATCATTTAAAAATGGCACTATTACTTTTATAGATGAAGAAATTGAAGAACAATGTCTAATTAACATAGTTATCAAGGAAGAAAGTGAGACATGAATATTGGTTTTAGTTCCTGATATTAAAGATTTACCCCTGCAAAGGTCAGCAGGTAGTCTCCTTGGGGCGTGAGAATAGATTCATGGCCCCAAACTGATGCGAAATGCTAAAATACTGCCTCATTGTACTATGGATGTTGAAATTATTATGTTCATGGGAGAGGAATTATAATCTGGATAAATATATTACATATTCTATAAGAAATGTACAGGGGGAAGGGGTAGTGCTTGGGTAGGGGAAGAGAAACAAAGGAATGGAATTAATATGAGAAAAAGAAAAAATGGAAACAAAGTCTTAGTAGTTAGGGAGGGATGGTGGGGTTGAAGGGAGGGCAGGAGAATGGGGAAAAAATAACCAAGATGGAGTATGTAAAGGTGCAAATTTCCAAAGATGAATGTCATTATATTGTATACCTTAAATGTGCCAATAAAATTAATTTAAAAAGAGAAATGTGTAACTAACTATAAGATATTAAATACAATAAAGCAGTTTTTATTCCATAAAAATTAGATATTTCTTAAAGGATTATTAGAACTTAAATTTGACTTTGAGAGTAATGTTCAAATCACTATAAGTGAATGAAATTATGGTAAGTGCGGTAAATTTCAATAACACTTTAAAACATAACAAAAACACTAAATTGATATTGTAACTAGAATTAAAACTTCTCTAGATATCATGTAATCTTGTAATAAGTACTAAGAAGTAGTGATGGAAGTAGTGTCCCATAATTTTTTAAAAATAAATGATATCATAAGATATTAATACTATAGTGAGAAATGTTGTGTGAGGAAAATTCTTTAAAATGTATAATCTGTTTCTATCAAAATAGTATTGCTGGTTTGGGGGAGTTTTGGCTTTAAAATTCTTTTAAAAGTCATTAGATTAATATGTTTAAGTCCAAAAAGAGCATCTAAATATTAAATTATGTCTTATTATCATTTATAACATATGAGCAAAGTATATTTTAGGAACATTATCATATTAAAGTTATTTGTGATAATAAATTGGTCATATTTAATGAGAAAACAAAATTATTGGATAAATTATTTTGGAACAATTTACTAATATTTTTCAAAGTAATAAGAACATATTAATATCTTATATATCATATCTATATGAATTAAAATTAAATGAAATGCTAAAAATTTAGAAATACCTGAGGACATATAGGTTATTTTATGATCTGCATAAAGACAACCTATGTTTTTTACATTTGACATAATATATAAAAATTGTGCATATTTTATATATATATATAGTTTGCTCTCTATATACACATATATATGAAATATGCTATACTATGCTATACAACCACAATGATGTCACTATAATGTGTCTGTCATGATGTATAAATGTATCTGTCATCTCTACAAATTTTTTTTCTCTTGCATATATATGTATTAAAATACATTATAACCTCTATCCTTTAAAGTTACTATAAATATGATATTGCTAATGGTTGTTACCATATTGTATAACAGACACGCCAAAAGTAATCATCTTGCCCAACAGAATCTTTAAAGCCATTCAGCGATACTTTTCCATTTTCTTCAACTACAGTCTCTGGAAAACACCATTCTATTTTCTGCTTAAATTAATTTGATAATTTTAGATGCCTCATGTAAATGCAACATTTGTCCAAGGACAAGCCTATGTAGTATAATGTCCTTCAACTCTATCCATATTAACACAAATGGCAGTGTTTCCTTCATTTTAAGATTTAATAACACTGGGCTGGGCCGAACGGAGCTGGCGGGGCAGAGTGGGGCCCAGCGTTTGCAGGCTGACCGGGACCTGCTTGCTCCGGCTTGCTTGCTCCACCAGCTTTCCACCAGCCACCAGGAAAGGGTGAGCCAGCCCCCCAGCCCTGGCAGGCCCACCAACTGACGTCTTGGCCGCGCGGGCGCCTCCATCAATACACCCGGCCCCTACCGGCCTCTGGCCTTTTGGCTGTGCAGCTACTTGGTTATACACTGCAGAGGCACAGGGGGACAAAAGCCATTGTCCTGAGCTCCAGAAGTGAACAACAGAGAGAGTGCCTGTCTCAGGCTCCCTGATGAAAACAAGCTCACTGAAAAAAGTGAAGGGAATCTCGGCAATAAAGGCGCACCAGACCACCATGATTGTTAAATTGGAGGGATTATCGGCTCCCATCGGAAACTGGACTTTCTTCAGGGGAAAAGCAGCTGAAATCTGCAGTAGAAACTTGCAGAGTGCAACCCTGCAGAAGGACAGGGAGCTCAACTTGGGATTTGCAACCAGAAATCTGCCTGAATCTCATGGGTGTGGGACTAGCTTACTGAGACTCATTGATTTATAACTGCACACTGCTGCCCACATTGTCTATTGTGACAGCAGAGACACACTTTGAAAGAGGCCCTTTATTTTTTAAAGGTGATAGATTAATAACTACCACAAATTGTCATTGTTTAAGAGGTATTTGATGCTATGGTGTTGTTGATTGTATGACTTGGGCTAAGGTGTCATGATTGATCTAAACAGTTTTCCTTCCTGGTATAATGAAAATGAGATAGCCTGAGAGCCATTAGAGACTCAAAACCTAAAGACCAGCTATATCTGGTAGACATCTCTGAGAAGAAATCATTCCATAAGGGTTTTAAATAGACCAACAAAGATACTTACAATAAAGAACTTCATAATATCAACCCAGGAACTAAACCAGGGACAGTACCAAAAACAAAAATGAGAAGGCATTTAAGGAAGTCACAAACCCAGACTTCCACCCCACAAAAGGCAATTTCTGGGGGAAATGAGGTGCAAAAGTCTGATAATCAACCATCTGGACACCCAGAACTGATAGCTCAGAAAGTAACAAAACAGATGAATGAGGCTCTAGAATAATTCAAAGCAGAAATAATCTCCCAGATAACTACAGAGATGGTGAGCAGAGAGAAAGACATGACTAGAGGCTCTGGAGCAGAAACTGATAAAAACAATAGATGAGCTCAGAAACATGCTGGAAGCCAGGAATTCCCAGCATAAGAAAGAAATGGAAACCATGACTGCCCAATATAAGAAAAAAATGGAATCCATGAAACAGATTCAAACAGATATTCAGGAGATTAAAAACTCCATTGAAAGCATGCAGAGCAGACTAAGAGAATCTGAAGATAGAATATCAGATATAGAAGACAGGATTGCAGTTAAAGACCATGAAAACAGAGATTTCTTAAAAACTGTAAGGACCATGAGAAATCAATTCAACAGCTGCTAGATGATGCAAAGAAGAATAACATAAGACTGATAAAGGGTCCATGAAAAAACAGGAGAAAGTACAATTGATGTAAAAAAACTGTTCACAGAAGTAATAGTAGAAAACTTCCTAGACAGAAGAGGAGAACTGGACATACAGATAAGTGAGGTATAAAGAACTCCACCCAGCCATGGTCAAAAAAAATCTACACCTAGACATATAATAGTCAAGATCCCAGAAACCCAACAGAAGGACAAAATCCTACAGGCAGTTAGAGAAAAGAAACAAATCACCTATAAAAGAAAGCCCATCAGAATCATGGCAGACTTCTTAACACAAACCCTCAAATCAAGGAGAGCCTGGACTGAAGTATTTCAAGCCCTAAAAGAAAATAACTTCCAACCTAGACTGCTGTATCCTGCAAAATTATCTTTCAAAATTGATGGGGAAATTAGATACTTCCATGACAAAGAACACCTGAGAAATTTCATGAAAACCAAACCAGCACTCCAAACAATTCTAAGCAATATTCTAGAAAAAGGCCACAAAGGTCACAACTCCATGAGGCTCAACAGAGGGAAGCCACCAGACAAGGTAAGAAACTAAAGGGAAAGGAGGAAAAAGAAATAAGAGCCAACAACAGGAAAACATCATGACAAGGATGAGTCGATATCTCTCAATTATAACTATCAATGTTAATGGTCTCAATTCACCAATCAAAGAAGTAGACTGACAGAATGGATTAAGAAGCAAAATCCAGCAGTATGCTGTACACAAGAAACACACCTAACTCAAGAAGAAACTCATAGACTGAAAGTAAAAGGATGGAAAATGGCTCTCCACGCGACAGGAACCCAGAAAAAAGCAATGGTAGCAATCTTATTTGCACACAAAGTAGATTTAAAACCAAAACTAATTAAGAGAGACAAAGATGGTCACTACATCCTTGTGAAGGGAAAAATCCAAGAGGAAGAGATGACAATCCTAAATATATATGCACCAAATAAGAATGCCCCAAACTATACAAAACAAATATTAATGGACATGCAAAACCAAATAAGCACTAATACAGTTGTAGTGGGGAAACTCAATACCCCACAGATCATCTAGACAAAAAATTAACAATGAAATTCTAGAATTGAACCAAGCTTTTGAACAAATGGACTTAATAGATATTTATACAGTGTTCCACCCCACAAAATCAGAATATACATTCTTTTCAGCTGCACACTGGTCATTCTCCAAAATAGACCACATGCTAGCTCACAGGACATGTCTAAGTCAGTGTAAAAGAATTGAAATTACCCTCTGTATATTATCAGACCACAGTGCAATAGAATTGGAGATCAATAACATGAGAAACTGCAAAATTCCCGCAAACACCTGGAAATTGAATAACACCCTCCTGAACAACCAAGGGGTGACAGAGGACATTGAAGGAGAAATTAGACAGTTTCTACAAGAAAATGATGATGCCAATACAACATATAGGAATCTATGGGACACAATGAAAGCAGTTCTATGTGGGAAATTCATAGCAGTGAATGCTCATATTAGGAAAACAAAGAGAACTCAGATAAATAATCTAATGCAGAACCTCATACTCCTAGAAAAAGAAGAGAATAACAAACCCAAAACCCGCAAAAGAGAGGAAATTATAAAGATCAGAGCAGAAATCAATGCAATGGAGACTAAGAGTATGATACAAAAAATTAATGAATCAAAGAGTTGGTTTTTTGAAAGAATAAATAAAATTGATAAACCTTTAGAAAACCTTATCAAAAAAAGGAAAGAAAAGACTCAAATTCATGCAATTAAGAACAAAAAGCAGACAAGCAGAAATCCAGAGGATCATCAATACCTCTTCAAGAAACTGTACTCTAATAAAATGGAAAACACAGAAGAAATGGACAGATTTCTAGGTACATACAAAGTGCCATAGTAAATGAAGAAGACATAGAAATTCTAAATAACCCAATTACAATCAGTGAAATTGAAATTGAAAATATAATAAAAAATTTACCAACAAAGAAAAGCCCAGGTCCTGATGGCTTCACTGCTGAATTCTACAAGACATTTAAAGAAGAACTAATGTCATTACTCTTTAAACTCATCAAGGAATTTGAAAGGAAAGCAAAGCTTCCAAACTCGTTCCTGGAAGCAAGTGTGACTTTGATTCCAAAACCAGGGAAAGACCCAACCCAAAAAGAGAACTAGAGGCCAATCTCCCTACTGAACATAGATGCAAGAATCCTCAACAAGATACTGGCGAACAGAATACAGAGGGTCATCAAGAATATCATACACCCTGACCAAGTCAGATTTATCCCAAGGATGCAAGGATGGTTCAACATATGTAAATCAATAAATGTAATACACTATATTAACAGAATCAAGGACAAAAACCATATGATCATCTCAATAGATGCAGAAAAGGCATTTGACAAAATCCAACACCCATTCATGATAAAAACCCTACAAAAAATTTGGAATAGAAGGTTATCTTTAACTCAACCTGGTTAAGGCTATCTATGAAAAACCAACAGCCAACATCATTCTAAATGGTCAAAAACTGAAAACTTTCATGCTAAAATCAGGAACAAGACAAGGATTCCCACTATCACCACTCCTGTTCAATATAGTTCTGGAAACATTAGCCATAGCAATTAGAAAAGAGAAATAAATAAAAGGAATAGAAGTAGGAAAGGAAGAAGTTAAACTCTCATTATTTGCTGATGATATGATACTTTACATGAAAGACCCAAAAAACTCTGGCAAAAGACATCTGGACTTAATTGACAGATTCAGTAGAGGAGCTGGATATAAGGTCAACACTCAAAACACAATAGCCTTCTTATACACAAATAGCAGACTCACTGAGAGAGAAATTAGGGAAACAATTCCTTTTACAATAGCATCCAAAAAAATGAAATATCTAGGAATCAATCTAACAAAGGAAGCAAAAGACCTCTACACTGAAAATTACAGCTCCCTGAAAAAGGAGATTGAGGAGGATATAAAAAAATGGAAAGACATCCCTTGTTCCTGGGTAGGGAGAATCAATATAGTGAAAATTGCCATACTCCCAAAACTGCTATATAGATTTAATGCAATGCCAATTGAAATCCCAAGAATATACTTCACAGAGCTAGAGAAAACAATCCAAAAATTCATTTGGAACCAGAAGAAACCCAGAATAGCAAATGCAATTCTGGGCAACAGAGACATGGCTAGGGGATATCACAATACCCAACTTGAACCTATAGTACAAAGCTACTGTGATAAAAACAGCATGGTTCTGGCAAAGAAATAGACCTGAGGATCAGTAGAATAGATTAAAAGATGCAAAAACAAATTCAGACTTACTCAGCCACCTCATCTTTGACAAAGGTGCCAACCATCCTCATTGGAGGAAAGAGAGCCTATTTAATAAATGGTGTTGGAAAAACTGGATTTCAACCTGTCAGAGATTAAAACTAGGCCCATATCTATCACCATGCACTAAACTGAGATCTAAGTGGATTAAAGATCTAAATATTAAGACAGAAACACTAAACTTGCTGGAAGATAAGTTAGGTAGAATTCTTGAAGATATTGGCATAGGAAAAGACTTTATGAACAAAACCTCAGTAGCACAGGAACTAGCAGAAAGAATCAATAACCAGGATTTCATCTTATTGAAAAGCTTCTGCACTGCAAGAGAAACCAACAGAGCTAACAGACAACCTACAATGTGGGAAAAAATTTTTAGCAGCTGTAACTCAGACAAAGGGCTACTGTCTAGAATATATAAAGAACTGAAACAATCAGACCCCCCAAATTCAAAGACCCAATTCAGAAATGGGCATCTGAAATGAATTTCTCAGACAAAGAAGTAAAAGCAGCAAATAAACATATGAAAAAATGTTCAACATCACTGGTCACTTGAGAGATGCAGATGAAAACACTGAGATTCCACCTCACCCCAGAAAGAGTGGCTGCTATCAAGAAATCAAGCAATAACAAATTTTGGCAGGGGTGTAGAGAGAAAGGAACCCTTCTCCATTATTGGTGAGAGTGCAGACCTTTGCAACCACTATGGAAATCAGTTTGGAGATACCTCAAAGAACTAGGGCTGGAGGTCCCATTTGATCCAGCTATTTCCCTGCTGGGTATTTTCCCAAAAGAATTAAAAGAATCATACCACAGAGATATATGTGTACCCATGCTTATTGCGGCACAGTTTGTAATACCTAAAGTTTGGAAACAGCCCACGTGTCCATCAACTGGAAACTAGATAAAGAAGATGTGGGGGTTTTTGTAAAATGGAGGACTACTCAGCCATAAATAACAAGAAACTAGAGTCATTTATAGGTAAATGGCATATTGAGTATATCATATTGAGGCCATACTCTTAAGTGAAATAAATAAGACACACATGCATAAATACCAAATAGTTTCTCTAGTGTGAGAAACTGAGAGTGTAAATAAGGACTGAAAAGATTAATAACTAATAAATGATACTTTGAAATTGGAAAAAGTCCAAAGGGGTAGCGATGGTGGGAGGGGAAGGGGAAAGGAAAGAATGGAAATGTAAAATTATGAAAAAAGAAAAAAAAATGGAAACAATGTATGTAAATAGGCAAGGGTTTAGGGGTGAAGGGCGCACAGGTAATGGGGAAAATCTAAGAACCAAGATACATCATGTACAGGTATGAGCACCCAAAGATAAATGTGAATGTATTGTGTGCCTAAAATGTACCAATAGAAGAATTTAAGAAAAAAAAAGATTTAATAACATTGAATTTCACAAAGATACCATATTTTTCTTATCTACTCATCTATCAATGGACAGTTATTTATTATAATATCTTGGTTAATGTGTGTTACAGTAAGTACAGGGTTGGAGATATTTCTTGCAAATTCTGATTTCAATTGTTTTGAACATGTAAAGAGAAGTGGTATTGCTGGATGAGATAGTAGCTTTATTTTAATTTTTAGGAGTGTCCATATTATCTTCCATAATGAATATATCAGTTCTATTCCCTGAAAAATATTGCATAATGGTTTAAATTTTCTATAACTTTGCCAACACTTGCACTTTTTTTTTATAACACTCACCCTATTATAAAGTAGCATGCCATTGTTTGACCTGCATTTTCCTTATGATTAATGATGCTCAGTACATTTCATGTATCTTCCCTTTAGGTATCTTCTATGGAGAAATATCTATTCATATTCATTGTCATATTAGTCAATATTTGCAAGAGAAACAGATTTAATGCAGGGCATAGAAATTTAAAAAATTAGCTGACAATACCTGGCCAGAGTCAAATGTAAAGGAGTCCAAGAGATCTGTGTGCTCACTAAAGATCTGAAGAATCCAGCTGTTGTAGTCAGGGTTTGCAAGGGAATAGATTTAATTCAGGACACATAATTTATATGATTATTTTATAATATTCACCAAAAAAATCAAATGCAGAGGAGTGCAAGAGATCTACCCACACACTAGAGACCCGAAGAATCCAGCTCAAAGGCCAGTGGTGGAAGCTAGAATCTCTGCACTAGGGGTGGTGAAGGGTCTATGCCACCAGGCTTAAGGATCTGCACTGGAGACAGGAAGCAATGCTCAAGGTGAAGACCAGAGCTCCCTTGCCAAAACAGCAGCTATTCCCAGTGAAAGCGAGGACCTGAGCTCCTCTGAGGACAAGAACAGCCAAGTTTGCATCAGGAAAACCAGCCACAGCAAGATTTTCTAAGAAAATCAACAGCCAGTTGATTTTCCCCTCCAGTTCTCTTTTTATGATATTGGAAACAATTCTCAGATGGTCCTTCCACACACCCAGACCTACACTGATTCAGTTCAGTTTGGCGTTACAAGTTGACTATTAGTTAATCCACTACACCCGCCAAAGGCCTGGAGCCCACAGCAGTGTCCCATATGAGTCCTATCAGGAGGCTGAGGAATCTGCAGTTGAAGCCTGAAGGGTTTATACCATTTGAAAGACCAAATGCCAGTGCTAGAAGCTGAAGAATCTGTGCCAAGAACCAGGAGACAATGCTGAAGGAGAAAGTGAAGACCAGAGCTCCTTCCCAGAGAAAAGCAGCCATCCTTGGAGAAGGTGAAGTCTGGAGCTCAGGCAAAGGGAACAGCTGAAGCTGCTCGGAAGAAAAATAGCTAGAAGGAACCTCTTCCAAGCCATTAAAACCTTTTCCTCCTGTTCTTTTATACCATTAGGAAACATGCCTCCTTAAGTGAGTCTTCCATGCTCAGAACCTTGCAGACTCAATTCAGCCAGGTGTTCCCCATTCAAGTTAACAATTATTCAATTAAGAATCACAATTGTCTATTTTGTAATTAGGCAATTTGTTTTTGCTATTGAATTGTAGGGGGTTCTTATACATTAAATGCTAAGCCCTTCTCCAACAGATAGTTTCCAAATAGCTCCTTTTATTCCACAGGGTTTTATTACCTTGTTGAATTTTCTTCCTTTGCCCATGGAAAATATAAACTTTTTAATTTGATGTAGTACCAGTTGGGTATTTTAACTTTGTTGCCTGCGATTTTGGTGTCAAACCTGAGAAATCACTGCTAAGACCACTGATAATAAGTTGTATCCCTCTGTTTTCTTTAAGCAGATTTATAGTTTCTGGCCTTATATTGAAAAATCTAGTAATAGTAAAGTTTAAAATTTTTTTTTTTCTTTTTGGTACTGGGGATCAAACTCAGGTCCTTGCACTTACACTGCAGGCACCGAAACCACTGAGCTAAATCCCCAGCCCTAAACTTTAAACTTTTAAGAAATATAAGTAATAAGAAAATCTCAGGCTTTCTCAATGATATCAAAGGTTGCATATACACTTAAATACTTTTATATCCAGTTTCATACATCTGTACTGTAAGGAGCCCTTTAAATGTATTGCCTGTTTTTATGAGACATATAGTTTATATTATTCTATGAATTGTCTTTTGTTCACCTAACAGCATATGCAATTATATTGTACAGTGGACATTCAGCTTCCATTTCTACCTTCTTTTAGAAGAAATGATATTTCTGTGGTGTCCCCTCAGTCATGTGGATTGGGTGTGTCACAGATGTGGTGACATGACTTAGCTTGGCCAAGTAGATCACTGGACCTTCAGGCTGCATTGTCTGTTCTAGAAATGGGCAAATGATCTGCTTCTGTACAGGGTGGTATGTTTTAAAGTGTTCTTTTCATTTCTTGTAGAATGATTTAAATTTGTACTGGACTGAAAACTTAGCCACAAAAGGAAAGGTAGTCATTTTGTTGTAAGCCTGAGGAGTGTAGAGCACTCTCCTTCTGTCTTCCGGCCAGCACCATCCGTGTCTATATCCACATCTATGTCTACATCTGTATGTGTGTACATGAATGTAAACACTTACTTAGTATAAAAACTTATTTAGTATGAAAACAAATGCTAAAATAAGTACATACATATAAATACTTTTTCCTATGTGCAAGTTTGTGTATGTGAGTAAACAGGTTGGAATTTGCTTCTTTGATTCAAAATTATATAGTTTTTAAATCACTAAAATATTTTTATTTTGTTATATATATATATATATATACACACACACACACACATATAGCTCTTCCCAACTCTTCATTGCATGTTTGATTTACTTTTATTAATCTAAAATCATTAAATATTTGCCCAAGTTTACAATAACTTTATACTCACAATTGGAGTGCTTCTCAGTAACAGCAGCTTTAAATTTTTTATACTAATACAGTAATTATTCCACAGATATGTTTTCTATATTCAGGGATTCAACCAACTACAGACACAATAGTAAGAATATATATGTCATGTATTGATGCAGTCTTTTTGTCCTTGTTACTAGTTTTTACACAATATAGTATAGCAAAATTTTGCTATCATTTACATTGTGCTAGTTTTAAGTAATCTAGAGGTGATTTAAAGTATGTTTGCATATATTAATGTAAATTCTATGCCATTTTATAGAAGAATATTAAGCAGTCAGGAAATTTGGTATCCAGAGTTCTCAGTTCAGTGCCTGCAAATACTTTTTTCTGTATGATACTGGGGAATAATACAGTGATTTTATCTGATGTTTCTATTTGTATCAAGTATTATATTACAAATTACAATAGGAATAAAACATCCCAAAGGAAATAAGAATAGTTAAAGTAGTTCAAAGAATACATAGGTGATAATAAAACAACATTTATTTATTTAATTATTCACATATTTGTGATGCTGAAAATCAAACCCAGGGCCATGTGCATGCTTGGGAGGTACACAACCAGTGAGCTATATCCTCAGCTCCAAACTTTTCTTATGTTAAAAAATGAAGATAAAGTGTTCTAAGAAATTACACCTCTATTTTCTCCCCTCACAATAAAGACAAAAACATTTCAAATAATTACCATAATATTATAGCTAGAGAGAATTTATAAAAATAAATGTAGTTTTATTTTTTTGCCAGACTAACTTTTGCTAATAAGAATTACAAGTCATGTAAGTAGATGTTATCTAAACATGTGCTTTAATGAAACATTGTTTGGAAATGTGGATTTAAACAAAAGTAAAGCAACATACTTACTCCAAGGATTCTTAGATGCTTAAAATTTTAAATTAGTACTGAACTGTCCAAAGTAAAGTTTTATACTCATGAAATTCTCCTAATCAGAAGTCTTTCCATCACTAATTGAAAAATGTTTCTTATATTCTATGTAACATAAAAATGGTACCCAAATATCTTTTTTGATTCATTCACTATCTCTTCTTAGCAAGATTCCCCACATTTAAGTGATTTAAGGGTTACCTTAAAATAAAGTTTCAATCTTACTGTCTTTCTCAATATATACATTAATAAAACTAATGATTGACAAAGTAATTTTAGTTACCATTTAATTATCCAATAAAAATCAATGAGATGTTTAATCTTTAAATTACAGAGATATAAAAGAAACTTACATTTGCATTTTAAAGAGTTTTACTCTATTGATCAGTAATTGCTAACTGATTAATAAAATACTTCCATTTCATAGGTGAGAAACCTAGAAATCAGAAAGTTAAGCTTTATTAAATACCTAAAATCTGATTATAAAGAGGAAGTTAGACATCTGTTCATGGATCAGTTTGCTAACATCTAATGTACACTCTAGGACAAAGTTTGTTACTCCATTAGATTATGTATTAAAAAGTTTGTCATAAAATTTTGGGAATTTTGAAGAAAATCAATTATGCAAAATTTGTCAAACTTGAGTCTTTGTTATAATTAGTAATTATCTGTATCATTTGATTGAGACTGAGCACAGCAGGGTGTATATAACACCATTAACTGTTTCTCCCTTTAGATAAAGCAAGTGATGAGTAGACATAAACTCAGCAGGGACCATATTATAAGCATGCCCTGAGGGGAAGTAGAACATGCTTGAATGCAGTACTGTTAAATGAGCCTAATATGACCCTCCTTTCTCTTCTCCTCAATTGTACTTATTCTCCGTAGGCCTTGGGTTTTGAAATGCTAGAGTCATTTCCATTCCATTCATGTACTACATGTTACTGTACATTTCTTTTGCAAAATATTCTAAGAATAGTAAACATTTAATAATAAAATGTTGATGTATTTCAGTTAGCTTTTGGATTACATAAAGATCTCTGATACTGTAAAATGTCATTTTACAGCACAAACTATGATTTTAACTGGGACACGGGAATAGGCTACCCTAGAGAGCAACATATTTGTTAAGTGCCTTCACTCATAACATGCCCTGTGTCAATTGTCTGAGAGATGGAAAGGAAGTGAAATTGATCCTCAAACTGAGAGGTCTGTTTGTTATCATAAAATCATAAATAGTATCCTGGACTATTCAGTGGAAGTACTATAACCCTGAACACCTAATACCCTGACATGCTCCAAAAATAAATTCTGTTTTCAAATTTACAGATCTACTTTTATATGATTGTTATATAGTGAGAAATCAAAAGATATTTTTGAGTCCATTTTTTTTCTTTAAAAGGGAATTGTAGTTAGGAAAAAATCCTCCTGATGTATAATAACTCTAGGCAAAATTCTTAGGTCTATTCATAGATATCGTAGAAAAGAACGACTACTATGACGAAGAATGACAAATGGTCACAATTTGTTAACACTGGCTTTTTTGCACAAGGTACACAAAATATGCCATTCTGAATTTTTAAGGTAAATGAAAGAAACAAGTGTTTAGATAAAGTATTTCTCTAGCAGAAAATCATTTCAAACCTAGTTTTGCGGTAAGGTGTCAAGTGTAGCTGAAATGATGAATAGAGTGTGACAGAAGGAAAGAGTGAGGTAACTAGTGGTGGAATAATATATAATACCTCTGAGGTCACATTAAGGATTTTGGATTTAATGTATTTTTAAAATAAGATAGTAACAAAAGATATAAATTGAATTGTGACTTAATCTGACTTAATTGTATGTAATCGTGCTCAATGCCTTATGGAGTGCCTTGTGAGTTAAGTTGGAAGTAAGAAGAAATTGCAGTTAAGATTTGATACACTGTCCATATTTGGATGATAGCAGTAGCAGCAGTTGATCTGATCTGTGTATTGAATAAGGAGCATGATGAGTTTTGCAGATGGGTTAGATGTGACATGTAGAAGAATGGTGGTAAAAAATGATATCTTCACAATTTTTGTCTTAAGCAAGAGAAAGAATGACATTCTCAAGTAATAATGTAGACAAGATTACAGGTAAACAAAAGTTTGTTATTGGACATACTACATTTTATTGATTGATTGATAGATTGATTGACTGATTTCAGTGCTGAGGATGGAACCCAGGACCTCATCTGTAGTAGAAATTACTCTATTATGGAGCTACATCTCCAGCCATTAAAGGTTTTTGGAACTGAAAGGGATAATAAAAGTTAGGCAGTTGGCTATGTAAGTCAGATGTTTGGGCAAACAATTAAATTAGAGATATAATCATGGGGTCATCAGCACAAAAGTATATTTAAAGGCAAAGAACATGGTGAAATTTTTTTAAGGAAACAGGAATGTGTAGATAAAAAAGGATGCCAGATGCTGAGATCTGAGTAATGATGAATAAAGTGATGAGGAAAATTATCAGTAAACAGGAGAATAGATTGAGGAACTGGGGTGGCTGGAAAAGTAGAAGTCAGAAGATTGTTTTAGGAAGAAGAAAAAAATCAAAGTTAGATACTACTGGGTGATAAAAATTAATAAATGATTTTGGGTTAGGCTAAATGGATCTTTAAAAAAAAAATAAAACCCTGAGACTATAGACTTATCTACACCTAGGGGCATAGAAATGGTAACTGAAGTCAATAGAAAATTTAAGACAAGAAATTACACACAGTGCTTTTAGACTTTTTTTACAAATAGGAACAAAATAATTATATGCGGTTATAGGTCATGGGAGAATTTTTTTTCCTTTAAGATAGAAGAGCAGATGGTGAACATAAATTGTTCTATGTGACATAATTATCTACTAAATTTGAAAGCATGCAATTTACTTTCATTAAAATAAACTAGAGCAAATCTGTTTGATATTTTAAGAACCTGCAGATGATTTGATCATAGCCTATATAGATTGTTGAACCTGAACACAGAGAACTGAAGAACTATTTTTTATAAATATAATTATTCTTTTCTGTTAAAAAATGGCAATACTTTGCTGACAAAAATGGGCTCCATGAGCATGAGTTATGCACTAATCATAAGAATTATGCCATATATACCCACAGTGGATATTATAATTTCATTACACAATTTGGACAGTTTTATTTCATTATTTTATTTTATTTTGCATAGCACTGTAGATCAAACTCAGGGTCTTGGCACTGAGCTACATCCTCAGGTCTTTTTTAATTTTTATTTTGAAACTGGTCTTACTAAGTCAGTCAGTTGCCCAGGCTGGGCTTCAACTTGCAGTCACCTGCCTCTTACACCCAGAATGCTGGAATTACAGGCATGCGGCACCACACTTGGGTTTGTCTACTTATTTTAAAATTTAAATATAATAAATGTTTAAGACACATATTCTAAAATCAAGAAGAGAAGAAATACAGTAGGGAGAAAGACAGGGGTGGGTGCGGGGGGGGGGAAGAGAAGAGAGAAAGGGAGGGAGGGAGAAAAAGGAAGAGGGAGGGAGAACCAAACATTAATAAGTAACATTTTTGTTCTGAATTTGAATTTTCAAATAAAATGATTTTATACATCTAAAACTAGATCTTTGAGAAACAGAGCTAATGTTAGAAGCACTAGTCATCATCAAAAGAACTAAATTTGATGATCAAGGGAAAATTGGTCTTGGTAGTACACATTCACTCCAAAGACACCAAGACATTTGGAAATCCTAAAATAAAACATAGTACATAGTTCTAAAGTAAACTATAAAATGGAAAATGTTTGATTGTTCTAATAGTAGATATATTCCTATTCTTAACAACTTTTTTTGTATTGAATATGAGTAAAATTCTCATTATTTTCTAATTACATGGTAATCTTTTAATACTTCAAAGCAAACTCAGAATTGTTTTCCAAAGGTAAGAGTACTTTCCTTTATGAAGTATTTCTTGACTTGATATCTGATATTGCAAAGATGAAACTGTATTCTATGTAATCAATAAAGTATTATTAAAAGTATAATCAGGAAAAATGAACTGTCACAAGACAATCTGCTACAAAAATTTTTAGTGAAAAAGATTTAGTTAAACTAATTAAAACAATGTGTTATTAAAATGACTGTAAATCTGTTATATAAAATCATAAGTTTAATGTACTACAATAAATAATAATGCCTGCTTTTTTTAAATTTCAAAAGTATTACCAAGTTTTTGTTTTGTTTTATTTTTAAACACTAATAGAAATCCTTTCATGTGTTGAAAGTTTAAGTAGGAGAAGATTGTTCAATTTTCTGGGTGTATTTATGAATTTGATCTAAAAAGATTGAGTATGGTATTATTTTTCTTTAAAAGCTATGCAACTAGCCTGATAAAAACTTGATTGATATTTACTTTAAAATTTGTATCAGGAAGAGTCAACATACTTTCATAAGAAAAAGGGTATCTATGAAGCATGAAAGTGCTATATTGCATCAGAGTAATGCATAAATAGAAGATTTTAAAATGAAAATTTCATTCAATAAAATAGACTTATTAAGCCAGTAGATGTCTCAGTTATATTGAACTAGAGCAGTTTATCAAAATGTGAAATATACATTAAACATTATTTTACCAACCATTTCTTATGATACTCTATTAAAGATTATAGCTATCCAAATATTTATATCCAAATATTTATATTTAAATCTCTTCATATAATTTACATTCCATTTTTCTGTTGTACTGTTTAGATCCAAGTCAGGCCTTGGGGTGCATGCCTGTAATCCCAGCTATTGGGGATTCTGAGGCCAGCTCAGTTGGGCTCATGAGTTTGGCACCATCCTGAGCAACATAGCACAACCTCACCTCAAAAAAATGAAATAAAATGAAAATGGAATAAAATAAACAAATTTAGTGGTAAATTTGAAGCATTCGTAGTCTATTTTGACTATGGTCTATGAGTCTCTATCTCTACTGGGCCTCAACCTGTTTTTCTCTAGATCCTCATTATAACTCAGTCTTATAACTCAGTCTTCATCACACCTGATACTGATTTGGACAGAATTAATAAATTCCATCTTAACATTTAGACTGCACATCAAATCATTCATTGCACCTAACCGGCCTTCATGTATTTTGTGTTTACTTAAATTCATAGGATGTTCATTCTGTTTCCAAAATCTAGTTCCTGTCTTATTATGATTTATCTGTATGGGTTAGATTTTAATTCTGTTTTCAGTGCTTGTCTTTCCATCAATCAGTTCCTCACCAGAACCCCACTCATATTAGAGTAAGTACTCTCTAAGCTCCTGTTGCTGTCCCCTGAATGGGAGTCCTGCTGAATTCACCTTGATGATTTTTTAACCAATAAGGCAAATTTCTATAACGTTAACTTCAATTATTCCCAGCTGTATGAATTTCTATATGTACCCATTTTATAAACCACATCAGTGTATCCTACTCCAGTATTGCTAGTTCTTAAAATAAATGTTGCCTTATTAACGTGTGGCTACCACCTATATTCTGTCGCTTGAGGTACTGGTTATGATATTTTAAATGTTTAGCTAATATCTCCTACATTTAAGTCTAAAAATAGCAAATAAAAATAATTAATTAAAAAACGATATTACTGTTTTGTGTTCAATGGCATTGGCATAACAAATATTAGAGAAATATTTTTGCAGCAAAATAAATATATTTAGAAATGATAGGAAGCCAATTCTTGAGTGATTTTACACTAAATATTTGATGAAGATAATGATAGCAATTGCAATCTTGTAGAGTAAGCCAAGCAATGTCTGATTTAATTTCTAACTGAATGTTTGTATTTCCTGATTATTTCAATAGCAGCCACTTTTTTTGTTGTTGTTGTTAAATTCTTTTATTGGTACATTTTAGGTATACAACACAATTACATTTCTCATTGGGAATTGTACCTTTACATAATGCATTCCTAGCCCTCCCTTCACTCCCTCCACCCTTCTCTATTTACAAAGATTTTATTTCCATTTTTTCCATTTCTCATCATTTTTCCTTTCCCTTCTTTCCTTTCCCCTGCCCCTCCCACTACCTCTACCTCTTTGGGCTTTTTCTTCCTATTTTTCATTATCAATTATTCATTCTAATTATTGGTACATTTTAGGTATACAATATAATGACATTCATCACTGGAAATTTGCACCTTTATGTAATATCAATAGCAGCCACTTTTGTTAAGCTCCTGTATAACTTTCCAATACCTGAGGCAATGATATAAATATTTTCAGCAACAAGATACATATGGTAAATTAATTACATATTCTGAGCTATAAACAAAAACACATTCAGTTTTTAAAGATATATCTTATATTTTATATTATTTTAGGTTATGTTTCTAAAATTTGAGCATAAAAATAAATTGCGATTTACATAGATTTTAAAATATTAAATTAATTAAATTTGTAAGTCTGTAATGATATTTTAAGACAAAAAAGGATAAGGGATAAGTATTTGCCCCCAATATTACCCGGATCCTATTGTAACCAGTATCATCCAAAGTCTAATGAGTTTCTTTCTAGAATTTATAAATTAAAGAAACTAAATTAAGCTTACATGCTACCCTTTTATAACGATCTATGATTCATCTCCTGTTGACAGTTAAAAGCTGTTTTTTAGAGAAAGCCAGCTAAAATTATAGAAAAAAAAGGATAGAATTAGAAATAAATTCGTTTTAAATTGTTGATTCAGTGAATAATCATTGTATGTAAAAAATAATGGTGAGTAACATTATTTGAAACCAGTTCTTTGCAAGTTTTCAGAAGTATTCTCTCAGAGATTTCTTGTTAATTACAAAAGAGAGGAACAGAGATATAATAGAAAGATATGATTTGCTATCATCTAAAAAAAAAAAAAGATGTGGAAGTTAGTTTTATTTTGGAAAAACCTGATATTGGGTGTCAACTGATAGGATATAACACATATTATATTGCATCACCTGTGCCACATTTTTGCAAAATAAAAATTAACCAGAAATTTATCAGGCTTTTAGATCTAATGGTCAATTTAAAAGAAATACAGAATTTGGGGAAAGATTACCTACAAAATCATAGCAAACCATTAGACAAATCTCACATGTGGAAAATTATAAATGAAAAGGTCTTACTACCTGAAAATTTTATCTTCTAAAAGTATCTAAAGGTAAGAATTGAATATATATTATATAAGGCTAAAAGAACATAACAAAATGAAATTTGTAAAATTTAGAATCGTGGTTGAAAATAAGATAACTTTAAAATATGTATTGTTAAATGTTTAGGGAATTTTGGATATGAATTCCATATTAGTGCTCTCTTCAGCAGCACATATACTAAAAATGAATTCCATATTAGATACTAGGAAAATAATGCTATTTAGGTAGAATTTTAAAATTGCAGTTACACTGGAATGTATCTGGTTTAGAAAATGCTGGTATTTATATAAAGCATCATTAGATGTGTAAACATCAAACTATTCAGAAAAATACATACTTCATAAAGTAATGATGATAACGTTAATTTTTGTAATATGTTTTGAAGTATGGAAACAATGTGAAATGATATAATCAAGGTAGTTAACTGCTGCACTATCTCAAGTATTTAGATGTGATATTATGAATAATATTAATATTCAAGAATACAGTATACTGCAAACCTTGTCATTATACTATAAAATATTAAATAATTTTCATTGTAAGTGATTAATGTAATTTTCTATTATTTATTATCTTTTTCTTTCTGAGTGATTTGTGATTTGCTATTATCAGTTTATTTATGTATATTATATTGTTTATAAAACTATTCTGAAATTAAACAAACAACATTGAGAATATGTAAGTATTGAATATGAATTATGATGTATATTTTCTACCTTAGTAGCCATATCTACATGATTTACGAAGTTACAATTTACAGAATTTTTTAAATGTCACCCTTCCACATGTAACACAGAAGGTCTCAGTGTAAAAGAAGGTGTAACATGAAAAAATATATAATTTAAGTGTTTAATATTTAAGTGTTTAATAGATTAGTCTCTGTTCTTCTTTGAACTCTGCTAAGCTTGTAATATACTTTTCTAATTTATAAGCCTACCAAGCCCTTTTAAATTTGCTGTTTACAGTTAAACGTTGTTTCATAAAGTTAAATAAGGATTTTTCCCTGGGGCTTATAGAAAAGTTACTTCTGTTTTGAATTCATTTCACTGTTGCCAAAGAAATAGCTCATTGAAAAGAATGGGATGTTGATTTGAACTTTGTTAGATAATAAATAAGCAAAAGATTTAAAAAATAAACAAAAAATTATGAATTATAGATTGTCCTTTGAGCAACAATAATCAACTCATTGCTGTTTGAAACTAATGTATTACTCTGCATTTATCACACTTTGTATTAGGTCTATTGCAGTATTAAATATACTGAAAACAAAGTGTCTTTCATTGAAATCAACAGACTGAGTCCCATTCCTGGTACCAAAGGAAAAAAAAGGAAAAAAATCAACAGAATGTTCTTAGAACATTTATAGCTATTTAAATATATCGATTGCTTATTAAAATGAATGAACACATGCTTCTTGCAATCTCTAATTATTTGTTTCTTCCTTAGAAACTGATAATAAAATGTGTATAAGATGGAAAGGGGACTGGGGTGGAACTCAGTGGTCAAGCACTTGCCTAGCATATGTGAGGTCCTGTGTTTGATGCCCAGCAATGTAACAGACAGGCAGGAAGAGGAAGAGAAATATCAGACAACATGATCTCAAATAGGCATAGGAGGGACACATGTGGAGGAAGCCAATCTGAGCAAAGTCTTCATATCATTTGAGGCTTTATGTAAGCAGCCTAATCAGAATTGTTAGATACAATGAAATGAGAGGGTGTTCTGGATTCAAAACATCTGGATTCAGATTTTCTAACTCAATAAAAGCCCATAGATAGAAATCTATTAGTATTAGCCATTACTACTGTTGACAATTAAAAATAAATAGAATATTTCTTCCAAAATGACTGAATTTCAATCCTTAAAATTAAATTTATGGGGAGTCTAAATACAGTAAATGAAAGTATGTGGCATAAGAACAAAATATAGAATAATGTATTGGAATTTATCAGCTACATGGGTGTTTATTATTAATTAAATAATGTTATCTAGAAATGTTATCTAGTTATTTATTTATTGAATAAATATTTCCCAGTAGTTTTAATAATTTTGATTAACTATGATGCATATAATGAGTTTGATTAAAACTTTCAAGTAAATTTTAAAGCAAATTACATTAGAAAATGAAAAACTTCATAATACTTTTACTCTTTCTGTTGTAAATTGGTTTTAAGACATTTATGAATAGCTGAAAGTTTTCAGTAATATACATATCAAAATGGGATTTGATAATAAATTGGTAATTGAGAGGTAAATCATGGAAAAATTGACATGGAGATTAAAAAATATTACAGGTCTGTGTATTACATATTTCTGTTGTTGAAGGGACAAAAAATAATACAAAATAAATGCTTTTTTTAGGTAAGTTACTGGACTGTTTTTTCAGTATTAAATATTCAAACCAGAACCTTTGTATTGAGCTATATCTTCAGCTTTTATTTTTCTTTCTTTCTTTTTTTTTAACATTGAGACCGTGTCCTTTTAAATTGTGAAGTTGCCCAGGGTAGGCTTGAATTTGAGATCCTCCTGCCTCAGCCTCCAAGACTGCTTGGATGACAAGTATGCACCATTATGCCCAACTCAGAAAAGAAATACGTTCTATTTATTTAATCCTGACTAGGTATAGTTAGCATTTTGTACAGTCTTCCCAGTCCTCACAGAGAGTGCTCTAATTCACCACCGTGAAGTGACAGCTTTACTCTCACTCCACTAACATATATTAAAGTGATTGATCTTCTTGGTATACTGTGAAATACATGATCACTCAAGTTGATAAATCACAGCCTCTTTATCTTTAATTGCCTAGATTTTAGCACAGGACCTGACACACACGTTATTCTAAATATGTGTGTGTTGAATGTAATTTGACAAACTAGAGAAAGATGGTGAAGTATAGGTTTGGCTTTGTGTTAGAAAAGACCTAGGATTGTGATGCAGCTCACTGGCTCTATTGGGTAGAATCTTGGAATGCACTTGTGGAAGTAACTCCACCAACTCACAGATGAATTCTGATGCAAGTCCCAACAGGTAACCTTTACTGAGAACCTTCACTGAGTGCCTATGTAACACTTCTAGATCCAAGTAATGATGCCAAACTCTCTTCAAAAACTTTTAGATGCTTTATTTTATTTAATCCACCACATCTCCATAAATTCCTTTTTATTAAGGAATTATTTTATTAGGAATTGTTAAGGAATTTATTTTTGTTATTTATTAAGTTTACAGACTAATTAAATGAGACAAGCAAAGAATATATAATTTGTTCAAGTGCAACTGGAACATGAAATGAGAACATAGCAATTGTATTCCAGATTTTCTTGTACTCTGTAAAAGGGCCAAATGTAATACATGATCAATAAGGTTGAATAAAAAGAGAGAGAAAAACATTTCAGTACCTATTTGTTATTCATGAGGTTTTTTTTTCTTTAGAAAAATGCAAAGCTTTCTTTGCTAATCAATGTGTCATTTATATGAACATATGAATATACTTAAGCTTTCAAAGACTCTCACTTCCACAAGCTATTGAACACTAAGTGGATGTGAACAGCTACAGGGAAATACTCTGTATAATAAGAGTGACTTCTCTATTAAAGGAAACCACATGTGAGTTGGGGCCTGACTTGACACTTCTGCAATATGATTTACAGCAAGATATCTATTCCCTTAACTCCTCCCAGTTATTTCAAGACAACTTACACATGGATTTTTAAAAACTAAAGTGCCCTTGCTTTTCATTGGACAGTTGACATTTGAAAATATGAAATAACAAGTGTTATTTTCATCTAATTCCTAAAAATTTGGCTTCCATCTAAATAGGGCTGGAGAAAAGCACAGGCTCTGGCCAGCTAGAAAGAGCCAGAAAGTTAAAAAAAGAGGCAAGGTTTCCAAATATATGGGTCTCTCCCCATTTAAACTGTTCCAAACCACACTCACTTAGAAACAGATCACAAAAGTCTTGACTCTTTCTGTGTAGAACCTTTTTAATCATGGATGGCAGGCCAAGGTCTGCAACTCCAAGCTGCCACATGTTCAGAATGTCTGTTCTCATATCTTTGGCTACAAGAAAGGTCTGTAAACCAATTTCCAGTCTATGTTAAAAGTAGTTTTACTATGAGAAGAAAAAAATATGCCTTTGATGTTTAGTATTTGAAGTTAAACATTTGACTTCTATATGTGTCCTTTCTAGGATTATTAAACCATGGCCAGTCACTTATATTGGAGTTCTACATTACTCCAGCTAACTAACACTTATATCACTTTTCAGCTGCTTCCAGTATTAAGCTCAGCAGTGCCAGTAACAATTAAAAGGATTTTTAAAAGAAAATTCACTGGTGGTTTATTCATCATGCTATATGCATTTACGTTGTGATGTTACCCACAGCTAAGCCAATGTATATGGGTACACTTCTAAAAAGTGCCCTCAATAATTTTTTTCACAAATACTGTACTGATGTTTTCAAAAAAGTGTATCATTTGTTTCTTATTTTTTTTCTGACTTTAACTTGCTCTTAATGTATTGTAAGGAAAAATAATAATTTGAATAGCTCAGTTGGAGGAGAGTTCATATTTGTTTTCGACAACATAAAAAATTTATTACAGTCAGGATTGCATCCTCCATTATTACTACAGAGTTCAGAGCTCTAATTGCAACATGTAGAAATGTAATGTTTGGTATCTGAAACAGAGGCTAGGTCCTAGCATAGCAGATGAGTTTATGAAAACAGTTAATTTTCTACAATGCAAACCAACTTATAAAAAAGAGCTGTAAGATGAAAAGGGTCAATTCTATAGCACTATTTCAACAGAGTACTATCAAGTGCCACCTATAAGGATATTTACAGGTTTTTATTTCCCATGTCCACCAACCCAACCTAGGTCATTCCATTAAAAAAAAAAAAAAGAAATATAAGCAGTGTCAGTGCCCTATGTGGTATAATATAAAATTACTCTTTAAGGAGTGTCTTCAGATTCACTGTTGTAGCTACCTCAATATTCTGAATTAATTCAAAGCATTTACTTTCCATAATCATCTTGACTTTATGTAAGAGCCCGAAGTCATAAACTGCCAGATCTGGTGAATAAGGTCAAGGGGGACACATCATAATATTTTTCTATGACAAGTTTCTATAAACATTTTTAATTGATTCAGGATATTGAGGCAGGCATGAAAAGACTCTCATGGAAGAAAACTTTTAGAATTGCTGCAGAAAGTTACAAGAAAAATGGGATAAGTGTATTCAAAGAGGGGGGAATTTTGAGAGAGATTAATGGCGCTATGTCTTTTAGACTAATAATTTATTTTAAATTTTTATTTAAACATTCACACGTTTACCATATTTCATGGCTACATCTCACATAAACACACCTTAAAGGCTAAAATTTAAATATCCTGGGTGTTCTAAGAAAGTATTTTTCCCTCCCAATTTACTGAAATATAATTGACAAAAGTTTCGATACTTTCAAATATACAAAGTGAAATTTTGATATATGCTTCATTGTGAAATTATTACTACAATTGCATTAATTGACATATCACCTCACATAGTTACTTTTGTGCCTTTGTGTGTCTGTAAAGGGAAACACTTAAAATATATGCTTTTAGGAATCATCAAATACAAATACTTTTACTTATATTTTACTTATTATTAACTATTATCACAATGCTGTACATTGGTTTTCCAGAATTTATTCAGTCTTGTAAGTGAAAGCTGTACCCTTTGACCAACATCTCTTCATATTCTCTACCTGCAAGTTGCTCTGAAATATGAAATTTCAAAAACTCAACTGTAATTTTCCTAGTAAAACCCACATTCATTAAGTGATTAAATTGGGAATTGATTTTATAAAATATTTATTAATTCCTAATGATATTAACATGTGTACTCAATGTTTATACTTAATAAATCTAAAAGGAATACAAATAAGACTTACAAATGGGAAAAATTATTTGCAAACTGTACATCTGATAAAGGGTTGGATTCAAGAATACATAAGGCAAAACACATCCCTTGGGACACGTAAAACAGAGAGGTGTAGGGTTGCAGGGAGCACTGCCCCATCCAGCCCATGCTAGGCACATCCTCGGGATGCCTGAGAGAGAGGTTCCAGGTTGCAGGGAGCCAGCCCCATCCAGCCTGTGCCCATGGCAGTGATCCAATTAGCCACATATAGGCCAGCAGGACCCCCACATCCCTGGCTTTCCTGGCCTCTTGGCTGTACCGCCACCTGGTTCCACACTACACAGACACAGGGGACGCCAGACCACCAGACCACTGTATGGGGTAAGTTGGAGAGATCATCACCTCCCATCAGAACTTGGACTATCTTTAGGGGAAGTGCAGATGCAACCTGCAGTACAACCTTGCAGAATTCAACCCTACAGGAGGACAGGGAGCTCAACTTGGGACTTGCAGTTAGAAATCTGCTGCATCTCACAGGTCTGTGACTAGCTTGCTGAGACTCATTGACTTATATATGCACACTGCTGCCCACATTGTCTATTGTGAGAGAAGAAACATACCCTGAAGGAGGCCCTTCATTTTCATTTTTATTGTTTTTTCCAAAATTAGTATTACTATTTTTTTCTCTCTTATTTTTAATTTTTTTCCTACTCTTTGCAAATCTTTGTTTTTCTCCTCTTTTTTCTTTCTTTTCTCTTTGTCTCTCTCTCTCTCTCTCTCTCTCTCTCTCTCTCTCTCTCTTGCTGTCCCACATTGTTCTTCATCTCCCTGTTTGTGTCTGTTCTCACCCTAATTCAGATTTCTTCTTTATATTTCTTTTATTCTCTTTTCCTTTCTCTTGCCTGTGTCCTCTGGGTTCACTGCTAACCTTCCCCTATCCTTCTACCTATCTATCTTTCCCTCTGAAACTCCTTCTAACTCCCGATCCCTAAGGGTAAAGCTGCTATATTGAAGAGTTTATTCACTATAAACATATGTTGAGTTGGTCCTCAATTTTGATTTAATTCACACAATTAAAGGTGATAGAATAATAACTACCACAAATTGTCATTTTCTAAGCTGTGCTTCATGCTATGGTGTTGCTGATTTTATCACTTGGGCTAAGGTGTTGTTATTGATCTAGTCAGTGGTCCTTCCTGGTATAATGAAAATAAGATAGCCTCAGAGTTACTAGAGACTCAAAACCTAAAGACCAGCTATATCTGGAAGACACCTCTGAGAAGCAATCATTCCATAAGGGTTCTAATTGCAAGCAACAAAGATACTTACAATAAGCACTTTCAAAGTATCAACCCAGGAATTAAACCAAGGACAGTACCAAAAAAAAAAAAAATGAGAAGACATTTGAGCAAGGCACAAACTCAGACTTTCACCCCACCAAGTGTAACCTCTGGGGGAAATGAGGTGGTAAAGTCTAATAATCAAACACTTGGACACCCTGAACTGATAGCACAGGAAGTAACAAAGCAGATGCATGAGGCTCTAGAAAAATTCAGAGCAGAAATAATCTCCCAAATAAATGCAGGATGGTGAGCAGAGTGAAATACATGATTAGAGGCTCTAGAGCAGAAAGAGATAAGAAAATAGATGAGCTCAGAAACATGTTGGAAACCATGAATCCCCAGCATAAGAAGGAGATGGAAACCATGATCACCCAAATAAGAAAGAAATGGAATCCATGAAACAGGTTCAAACAGATATTCAGGAGATTAAAAACTCCACTGAAAGTATGCACAGTAGATTAAGGGAATCTGAAGATAGAATTTCAGATATAGAAGACAGGATCATGCTTAAGAATCATGAAAACAGAGATTTCTTAAAAAGAGTAAGGGACTGGAAGAAACCGATCCAGAAGCTGCTATATGATGCAAAGAAGAATAACATAAGACTGATAGGAGTCCATGAAAAAACAGGAGAAAGTACAATTGACATAAAAAAAACTGTTCACAGAAGAAATAGTAGAAAACTTCCCAGACAGAGGTAGATAATTGGACATACGGATAAGTGAGGCATGACCAAAAATATTCTACACCTAGACATATAATAGTCAAGATCCCAGGCCCAACAGAAGAACAAAATCCCACAGGCAGTTAGAGAAAAGAAACAAATCACCTACAAAGGAAAGCCCATCAGAATCACGGCAGACTTCTCAACACAAACCCTCATGTGAAGGAGAGCCTAGAGTGAAGTATTTCAAGCCCTAAAAGAAAATAACTTCCAGCCTAGACTGTTGTATCTGGCAAAATTATCTTTCAAAATTGATGCCGAAATTAGATACTTCCATAACAAAGAAAACCTAAGAAATTTCATGAACACCAAACCAGCACTCCAAATAATTCCAAGCAATATTCTAGAAAAAGGCTACGAAGGTCACAACTCCATGAGGCTCAACAGAGGGAAGCCACCAGACAAGGTAAGAAACTAAAGGGAAAGGAGGAAAAAGAAATAAGAGCCAACAACAGGAAAACATCATGACAAGAATGAGTCAATATCTATTAATTATAACCATCAATGTAAATGGCCTCAATTCACCAATCAAAAGAAATAGACTGACAGAATGGATTAAGAAGCAAAATCCAACAATATGCTATATACAAGAAACACACCTAACTCAAAAAGAAATTCATAGACTTAAAGTAAAAGGACAGAAAACAGTTCTCCTCACAACAGGAACCCAGAAAAAAGCAGAGGTAGCAATCTTCTTTGCAGACAAGATAGGTTTCAAACCAAAACTAATTAAGAGAGACAAAGATGGTCACTACATCCTTGTGAAGGGAACAATCCAAGAGGAAGAGACGACACTCATAAATATATATGCAGCAAGTACGAATGCCCCCAACTATACAAAACAAATATTGATGGACATGAAAAACCAAATAAGTACTATCACAATTGTAGTAGGGGACGTCAATACCCCACTATCAAAAATAGACAGATCATCTAGATAAAAAATTAACAATGAAATTCTAGAACTGAACCAAGCTATTGAACAAATGGACTTAATAGATGTTTACAGAGAGTTTCACCCCCCAAAATCAGAATACACATTCTTTTCAGCTGCACATGAGTCATTCTCCAAAATAGATCACATGCTAGCTCATAGGACATATCTAAGTAAATGTAAAAGAATTGAAGTGATCCCCTGTATATTATCAGACCATAGTGCAGTACAATTGGAGATCAATAACATAAGAAACCACAAAACTCCCACAAACACATGGAAATTGAATAACACCCTCCTGAACAAAAAATGGGTGACAGGAAATTGAAGAAGAAATTAGACAGTTTCTACAAGTAAATGATTATGCCAATATAACATACAGGAATCTATGGGACACAATGAAAGCAGTTTTATGCAGAAAATTCATAACAGTGAATGCCCATGTTAGGACAACAGAGAGAACTCAGTTAAATAACCTAATTCAGAACCTCAAGCTCCTAGAAAAATAAGAGCATAACAAACTCAAAGCTCATAGAAAAAAGGAAATTATAAAGATCCAAGCAGAAATTAATGCAATGCAGACTAAGAGAATGATACAAAAAATTAATGAATCAAAGAGTTGGTTTTTTGAAAGAATAAATAAAATCAATGAAACTTTAGCCTCCTTATCAAAAAAAGGAAAGAAAAGGCTCAAATCCATGCAATTAAGAATGAAAAACTTGAAGCCACAACGGATCCAACAGAAATCCAAAGGATCATCAATACCTACTCTGAGAACCTGCACTCTAATAAAATGCAAAACATAGAAGAAATGGACAGATTCCTAGATAGGCATGAATTGCCAAAACTAAATGAAGAAGATATAGAAATCCTAAACACCCCACTAACAATGAGTGAAATTGAAAATGTAATAAAAAATTTACCAACAAAGAAAAGCCCAGGTCCTGACGGGTTCACTGCTCAATTCTACAAGACATTTAAAGAAGAACTATCACCATTACTCTTTAAACTCATCAAGGAAATTGAAAGGGAAGCAAGGCTTCTAAATTCATTCCTGGAAGCAAGTGTTACTTTGATCCTAAACCAAGGAAAGACCCAACCCAAAAAGGGAACTACAGACCAATCTCCCTAATGAACATAGATGCAAAAATTCCCAACAAGATACTGGCAAACAGAATACAGAGGGTCATCAAGAAGATCATACACCCTGACAAAGTCAGATTTTTCCCAGGGATGCAAGGATGATTCACCATCCATAAATCAATAAATGTAATACAGTATATTAACAGAGTCAAGGACAAAAACCATATGATCATCTCAATAGATGCAGAAAAAGCATTCACCAAAATCCAACACCCATTCATGATAAAAACACTACAGACAATTGGAATAGAAGGTCTTTATCTCAACCTAATTAAGGCTATCTAAGAAAAACCAACAGCCAACATTATACTAAATAGTCAAAAACTGAAAACTTTTATCCTAAAATCTGGAACAAGACAAGGATGCCCACTATCACTCCTCCTGTTCAATATAATTCTGGAAACAGCCATAGCAATTAGAAAAGAGAAGTAAATAAAAGAAATAGAGGTAGGAAAGGAAGAAGTTAAACTCTCATTGTTTGGTGACAATGTGACAGTTTCCATAGAAGACCCAAAAAACTCTGGCAAAAGACTTCTAGACTTAATTGACAGATTCAGTAGAGTAGCTGGATACAAGGTCAACACTCAAAAAACAATAGCCTTCTTGTACACAAATAACAGACTCACTGAGAGAGAAATTAAGCATACAATTGCTTTCACAATAGCATCCAGAAAAAATGAAATACCTAGGAATCAGTCTAACAAAGGAAGCAAAAGAACTCTACACTGAAAACTGCGGCACTCTGAAAAAAGAGATCAAAGAGGATATAAGAAAATGGAAAAACATCCTTTGGTCCTGTGTAGGAAGAACCAATATAGTGAAAATGGCCATACTTCCAAAACTGCTATATAGATTTAATGCAATGCCAATTGAAATTCCAACAATATACTTCACAGAACTAGAGAAAACAATTCAAAAATTCATTTGGAGCCATAAGAGACCTAGAATACCAAAAGCAATTCTGAGCAGCAGAGACATGGCTGGGAGTATCACAATACCCAACTTGAAACTATACTACAAAGCTACTGTGAGAAAAACAGCATGGTACTGGCAAAAAGAACAGGCCTGAGGATCAGTGGAATAGATTAGAGGATGCAGAAACAACTCCAGACATACTCAGCCACCTCATCTTTGACAAAGGAGCCAACCATCCTCATTGGATGAAAGAGCCTATTTAATAAATGGTGTTGGAAAAACTGGATTTAAACCTGCCAAAGATTAAAAACTAGACTCATACTGTGAGACCTAACTAACTCCATTTTAAAGTTTGACTCCATCTTAAATATAAGACAGTAAAGTGGCCTTGACATAAATGCCACTTCACTGAAGTCAACTATTCCCCTAGCCTCCTTTGTGCCCATAAACTAATGATAAAATGTCCTTGCTGTGGGACAACAGATAAAAAAAGAGACACAGCTCCTAACTCAATCCTCTGTCTGCCCAGAAAATAGATGCTTCCGGGCCCGGGCCCATTATCTATAGAACATTCTGTCAATGTGCTGATTGTTCCTTTTTCCCATAAACTCTACATGTAGCCACCCCTCAACCCCCCATGCTTGCTAAAGATCAACCAATCATGTAACTGCTAAATGGAACATCCCCAAACCTTGCAATAGCCACAATAAAAACCCTGCTGATTTGGAATTCAGGCCTCTCAATCCTGATCAGCTGCATCAGTGACGGTTGAGTGCCCCTGTTCGAGCTTGAATAAACAACCCTCATGTGTTTACATTGGAATCGGCTCCTTGGTGGTCTTTGGGGACTTCGTGATCTGGGCACAACATTTGGGGGCTCTTCCGGGATCCCCAAGACCCTCAGGATTCCCGTACTGGAGGGTTGATGCTGGCTGGTGAGTGTTTCTGTGTCTGTAAAGTCTGGGGCCCATTTTCTGGGAAGGTCAGCAAATGGTCTAGGTGGACGTGCTGTGAGGGCCGCCAACCCAGGATCCTGGAAGACATTCTGGGATCCTTCTGGAGGGGATGGAGTGCCCCGTGAGTACGAGTCTGTGGGACTCCTAGGGGGAAGGTGCTGGTCGCTCCTGCAGTACAACATGAGGCCATCATCCCATGCTTTTTGCTTTTCTGTTGTGTCTGTTTGTTTGTGTTTATTGTGTTGACTTGGACTGAGACGATGAGACAGACTGACTACCCCCCTTTCCTTGTTAACAGGTCGTTTTAGGGAAATTAAAAAGCGAGCACATAATTTGAGTTTAAAAGTTAAAAAGAGAAAGTTAATCACCCTTTGCAGATCAGAATGGCCAACTTTTAAGGTAAACTGGCCACCAGAGGGTACATTTGACCTAGAAACAGTCAAAAGAGTTAGAGAAATTGTTTCTTGTCCCCGAACGGGACACCCTGACCAGGAACCATACATCATTACCTGGGAAGACGTGGTGCAGAACCCTCCCTCTTGGATCAAGCCCTTTTTGCCTCCACAAAAGCAGCCACCTGTGGCAGTCCTAGTGGTGCGCAAAAAAAAAACCACCAGAGGAGACTACCAGAGAGAACAAATTGACACCAAAGCCACGGCACCACTATACCCAGTTCTCCAAGGAGGAACTGGGAAAGATCTCCTTTTTCCCCCTCCCTACCGCCCGCACCCCCCGCCCCTGGCGGGGGCGGAGGGAAAAGCCCTGGCGATAGCCGAGGAGGAAATACATACCTGGGCGGGCACTGCTAGAGGGGATGGCCCCACCCAAAACACCCGCACTGTCCTCCTGTTGAGGGCAACTGGACCCCCTGATGAGCATGGCACTCAGCCTCTCCAGTATTGGCCCTTTGCCACTAGTGACCTTTATAATTGGCGCACACAACACGCCAAGTTTTCCAACAATCCCAGGAATCTAATCCAACTGTTGAAAACTGTTTTGTTCACCCACCAGCCCACTCAAAATGACTGTCAACAACTCCTCCAGATCCTGTTCATGATGGAGGAACATAAAAGAATTCAGAATGAGGCCAGGAAATTGGTTCCTGGTGACAATAACCAACTTTCATACTATTAACCTTTCCTTCCCATTGCCCCGGCCGGACTGGGACTTCAACATGGCAGAAGGTAAGGAGAGACTCCGGGTCTATCTCCAGACTCTGTTGGGAGGTCTAAAAGCAGCGGCTCATAAGCACACCAATTTGGCCAAGGTAGGGGATGTACAACAGGGACCAAACAAAAGCCCTGCAGCCTTCCTAAAAAGAATTCAGAAAGCCTTCCATAGGTATACTCCTATAGATCCAAAAACAATTGAGACAAAGGCAGCTGTAGTAATACATTTCCTCAACCAGGCGGCGCCTGATATTAGGAAAAAGTTACAGAAAGTAGACAGACTGGGAGAGAAGAGTACTCAGGACATAGTGGCAGAAACAAGAGAGAGACTACAGAGGAAAGACAGACAAAGGCTGACTAGGAACCTAGCTCAGATCCTTCTTGACGGGAGTGCCAAAGGAACATGAACGTCGACTGAGAAATATTGCGGCAAAAGGACAAGGTAAGGGGGAATGTAGGGATCGCCCCCAATTCAGAAAGAACCAGTGTGCTTATTGCAAAAAAAAAGGCTACTGGGCCAGAGAATGCCCTAAAAACCCAAAAAGCCGCCTCCAAAGCCCCCAATTGACTCTGTTACAATACGTAATAGATGATCTACTTATAACAGCTGAGACACAAGAGGACTGCCTAGATGGAACCAAAAATCTCTTAATGGTTATAGGGGAACTGAGACACCGGGCATCTGCCAAAAAGGCCCAAATCTGCAAACCTAAGGTAAGCTACCTGGGGTACATACTTAAAAAGGGGAAAAGATGGCTATCTGATGCTAAAAAAGAGACAATTCTTAAGATACCTACACCAGACTCTCCTCAAAAAGTTAAAAAAATTCCTAGGATCAGCTGGCTTCTGCCACTTATGGATACCGGGGTTCATGGAACTTGCGAGGCCCCTTTATGAGATAACTAAAAACAATCAGGCCTTTCAATGGACAGGTCAAGTTAAGGCTGCTTTGTTGTCAGCGCCAGCCTTAGGCTTGCCTGATGTCACTAAGCCCTTCTACCTTTACATTGATGAAAACAAAGGAGTCCCCAAGGGCATCCTGGTCCATTATCTGGGCCCATGGCACCGACCAGTAGCATACCTGTCCAAGAAACTTGATCCTGTTGCAGCTGGATGGCCCCCATGCTTGAGGATGATCGCTGCCATAGCCTTGATGGTCAAAGATGCTGATAAGTTGATTGGTCCAGGAACTACATGTGACCACCCCCCATGCCATTGAAGGGGTTCTAAAACAGCCTCCAGATAGATGGCTCAGCAATGCCCACCTAACCCACTATCAGGGCCTGCTCTTAAACCCAACCTGAGCTGTCTTCCAGACCCCGGCTGCCCTAAACCTGGCTACTTTATTGCCTGACCCAGACCTAGAGGCCCCACTACATGACTGTGCTGACATCTTGGCTCAAGTACACAGGACCCGAGAGGATCTGAAAGATCAACCATGGCCAGATGCTGAAGATACCTGGTACATCAATGGGAGCAATTTTGTTCAAGATGGCCAAAGGTATGCTGGGGCAGCTGTGGTCACAGAGACTGAGGTCGTTTGGGCTGAACCCTTGCCCACTGAAATGTCAGCACAGTGAGCAGAGCTCATAGCATTGACCAAGGCGCTGACTCTGGGAAAGGGCCAAAAGCTAAACATATACACAGACAGCAGGTATGCTTTTGCCACTGCTCACGTACATGGGGCCATCTACAGAGAAAGAGGACTGTTGACAGGTAAAAGAAAGACTATTAAAAACAAAGAAAAAAATTCTTGCCCTACTGGCAGCCCTATGGCTACCAAAAAATTGGCTATTATCCACTGTCCTGGGCACCAAAATAAATGATACTCCGATTGCCCGAGGAAATAATTTAGCCGACCAGAAAGCTTGAAAAACAGCCTTACAGGCTGATCTGACACTGACCATTCAGCTGCCTGATCCAGGGGGCACTGCTTTACCAGAAAAACCTCAGTACACTGAGGCAGACTTAAAATGGATAAAACAATTACCCATGCCCCAATGCCTCAACAGATGGTAAAAATCCTCTGATTGTAAAATCATCCTGCCTGAAGCACTGAGAGAACAAGTTCTCTCCAAAATACACCAAGCCACCCACATGGGCACCCAAAAGATGCAGGACCTCCTGAGACATGCAGAAATAAAGATTCGAGATGCCAACTTCAAAATTGAATGTATTGTTACCACCTGTAAAGTCTTTCAATTGACAAATGCTACCCACAACAAAGCCAACCCAGGCAATAGGCAGAGGCGAAACCAACCTGGAACATATTGGGAAGTGGACTTTACCAAGGTAAAGCCTAAAAGGTATGGCTATAAGTATCTTCTAGTGTTTGTAGATACTTTTTCAGGATGGACAGAGGCCTTCCCCACCAAACATGAGACTGCACAGGTTGTGGCCAAAAAGCTGCTAGAAGACATCTTGCCAAGATATGGTTTCCCAGTAATGTTAGGGTCAGACAATGGACCCGCCTTCATTTCCAAGGTGAGTCAAAGTTTAGCACAGATACTGGGGGCAAATTAAAAATTACATTGTACATACAGACCCCAGAGTTCAGGACAGATAGAAAAAAATAAATAGAACCCTAAAAGAGACCTTGACTAAATTAACCTTAGAGACTGGCAGTGGCTGGGTGACTCTCCTACCCTATGCTCTCTATAGGGTTCGCAATTCGCCCTATAAAATGGGACTAACCCCTTTTGAGATCATGTTCCGGATACCTCCTCCCATCATCCCTAACCTTCAATCTGCGGTACTTGCTAAATTTAATGATCAAAAACTGTTATTTTCCTTAAAGAGCCTCCAGCTTGTTCATGAAGACGTCTGGCCTGAATTAAAAGCCGTGTACGAGTCCAGACCACCCCCTGAGCCCCATCGCTATGGACCAGGGGACTGGGTTTTTGTCCAAAGATATCGACAGGGAAACTTTGAGCCTCGCTGAAAGGGACCCTATGTTATTGTTTTAACCACGCCCACCACTCTCAAAGTCGACGGGATCGCCTCATGGATACATTACTCACGCCCGCCCCACAGATCCACATGCTGTTCTAGAAGACTTCATCCCATCATGACAGGTGTCCAAAGACCAAGACAACCAACTCAAACTCAAACTGCACTGTCGTCAGTCATAATTATGGTAACTGTACTCTTAACATCGGTAATGGGAAGACAAAACCCACATGCTCCTCTAAACCTAACCTGGGTTATCATTAGTACCTCCACAGGTGGCATTGTTAACAGTTCATTTAAAGTGGCACCACTGCTGACCTGGTGGCCTGCTATAGACTTTGACCTGTGTCTGCTAGCAGCAGGAACATGAGATATTAGAGACTGGGAAACAAAATCAAAGGGAAAGCCTGAATGTGGACAAAATATCAATGATTGTAAGATGAAAATGCCGACCTCTTCTGCCCCCAGGTGTAGTCACCCAGTCCGAAGAGCCGTTTTACAAGTCACCCCGTTCTATGTCTGCCCAGGGGGAGGGTGCAAAGGAGCTCAAGCCAATAGATGCAGAGGTCCTGATAAGTTCTATTGTGCAGAATGGGGATGTGAATCCACGGGCACTGTCTCATGGACTCCACCTGTCAAAGATGATTTAATCTCATTAAAAAGAGTCCCCGGGCCCACTGGCCTTCAAGCAAGCTGCGGTAATGGTAAATTCAAGGTTGTTAATGGTACATGCTCAAGGTTCCTCTGTAACCCAGTTTGACTTTCATTCACCGATCAAGGAAAAAAATATACCAGATGGGAATCGGGCCAAACATGGGGACTCTGCCTGTATCAAGATGGTCATGACAATAGGTTACTATTCACTGTAAAACTAAAAATAGAACCGTATGTTGCGGGGCCTCCCCAACCGGTAGGGCCAAATTCTGCACTGGTCCCACTGGACCCCCTAATTCCTCCTAGACCCACGAAGCCCCCTCAAATAACCCTACCAACATCCCCTCAGCTCCCCACTCAGGCTGTCACCAGGAAAACTAGCCAGGACCCCCTATGGGGGCTAATAGTTCACACCTTCAAAGCCCTAAACGCCTCTAGGCCTTATCTCACTCAGTCCTGCAGGTTATGTTATGATATCAAGCCCCCTTACTATGAAGGAATAGCTTACCTAGGCAACTTCACTGAGTCTGATAGCCCAACCCGGTGTAGATGGCAACAGAAGGGGATAGCCAGACTAACCCTACAATCTGTGACTGGACACGGAATTTGTGTTGGCAGTGTTCTGGCCACTCACCAACACCTTTGCAACCAAACCTATCAGTCTATTCCAGAAAGATACCTTGTACCCCCTTCTGATGGATGGTGGGCTTGCTCCACTGGACTCACCCCTTGTGCACATGGAAAGATACTCAATGAGACTGGGGACTTTTGTGTACTAGTACAATTGATTCCTAGACTATTATATCATTCAGAAGAAGATATTCTTAGTCATCTGACTGAGACCCCAAATAGAGTCAAATGAGAACCTATAACAGCTGTCAGCTTAACAGTTCTCCTAGGTTTAGGATTAGCTGGGGCAGGAACAGGAGTCTCATCATTAGTGTTGCAAAACAAACATTACAATGACTTGAGAACAGCCATAGATATAGACATCGAGAGACTAGAAAGCTCCATCTCCCACCTGCAAGAGTCACTAACCTCCCTGGTGGAAATAGTTCTCCAGAAACAAAGAGGCCTAGATTTAATCTTCCTATAACAAGGGGGGCTTTGTGCTGCCTTAGGTGAAGAATGCTGCTTTTATGTAGACCACTCGAGAGTGGTCAAAGAATCTATGGCCAAAGTCAGAGAAGTCAGCAAAAACGAGAATGAGAGCAAAATCAAGGTTGGTTCGAATCTTGGTTCAATTCCTCCCCATGGTTGACCACTCTGATCTCTACTCTGCTGGGACCGTTACTCGTTTTGTTACTCCTGTTAACATTTGGACCTTACATACTTAACAGGCTGATATCTTTCATCAGAGAATGCATTAGTGCAGTACAGCTGATGGTACTTAGGTCCCAGTACCAATCAGTTTCTGAAGACCTAATAAAATTGGCCCCTAGAGGCCTATGATTGGTCCTCTATAGCTTCATGAGAAGGGGGGAATGTGAGAACTAACTAACTCCATTTTAAAGTTTGACTCCATCTTAAATATAAGACAGTAAAGTGGCCTTGACATAAATGCCACTTCACTGAAGTCAACTATTCCCCTAGCCTCCTTTGTGCCCATAAACTAACGATAAAATGTCCTTGCTGTGGGACAACAGATAAAAAAAGAGACACAGCTCCTAACTCAATCCTGTCTGCCCAGAAAATAGATGCTCCTGGGCCCGGGCCCATTATCTATAGAACATTCTGCAATGTGCTGATTGTTCCTTTTTCCCATAAACTCTACATGTAGCCACCCCTCAACCCCCCATGCTTGCTAAATATCAACCAATCATGTAACTGCTAAATGGAACATCCCCAAACCTTGCAGTAGCCACAATAAAAACCCTGCTGATTTGGAATTCAGGCCTCTCAATCCTGATCAGCTGCATCAGTGACGGTTGAGTGCCCCTGTTCGAGCTTGAATAAACAACCCTCATGTGTTTACATTGGAATCGGCTCCTTGGTGGTCTTTGGGGACTTCGTGATCTGGGCACAACATTACCTATCACCATGTACTAAACTAAGATTGAAGTGGATCAAAGATCTAAATATTAAAACAGAAATGTTAAACTTGATAGAAGATAAGTTAGGTAGAACTCTCAAAAACATTGGCATGGGAAAAGACTTTATGAACAAAACCTCAGTAGCTCAGTAACTAGCACAAAGAATCAATAACTGGGAGCTCATCTTATTGAAAAGTTTCTGCACTGTAAAAGACACCACCAACAGAGCTAAGAGACAACCTACAATGTGGGAAAATTTTTCTAGCAACTATACCTCAGTCAAAGGACTACTATCTAGAATATATAAAGAACTGAAAATAATCAGACTCAATTCAAAAATGGGCAGCTGAAATGAACAGACATTTCTCAGACAAAGAAGTAAAAGCAGCAAATAAATATATGAAAAAATGCTCAACATCACTGGTCATTCAAGAGATGCAGATGAAAACAACACTGAGATTCCATCTCACCCCAGAAAGAATAGCTGCTATCAAGAAATCAACCAATAACAAATGCTGGCAGGGTTGTGGAGAGAAAGGAATCCTTCTCCATTGCTGGTGTAAGTGCAGGCTGGTGCAATCACTGTGAAACCAGTATGAAAACACCTCAAAGAACTAGGGCTAGAGGTCCCATTTGACCCAGCTATTCGCTGCTGGGTATCTTCCCCAAAGAATTAAAAGAATCATAACACAGCAATATATTTGCACCCATGTTTATAGCAGCACAGTTTGTAATAGTTAAAACTTGGAAACAGCCCAAATGCTCATCAACTAGAAACTGGATAAAGAAGATGTGTTTTTTTTTTTATAAAATGGAGTACTACTCAGTCATAAAGAATGACAAACTACAGTCATTTATAGCTAAATGGATGCATATCTAGGTCATACTCTTAAGTGGCATAAATAGGATGGACACACATGTGTAATTACCTAATGGCTTCTCTAGTGTGGGAAACTGAAAGTGTAAATAAGGGTTAAAATGATTAAAATGAATAATTGATAACTTGAAATAGGAAGAAAGGTCCAAAGGAGTAGGGGTGGTGAGAGGGGAAAGGGAAAGGAAAAAAGGCAAAGGAAAAATTATGAGAAAAAGAAAAAAATCGAAATGAAGTGTCTGTAAATAGGAAAGGGTGGACGGGGTGAAGGGCCAACAGGTAATGGGGAAAAAATGAGAACCAAGATACATCATGTACAGGTACAAGCACCCAATGATAAATGTAAACATATTGTATACCTAAAATATACCAATAAAAGAACTTAGGAATTAAAAAAAAAAGAATACATAAGGCACTGCAAAAACTCAGTAAAAAATAATCTGATTAAAATATAGCTTATATATAAATCATTCCTTAAAATAAAATATACAAATGGTGTGACAGTTAATCTTCAATGTTAATTTTACAGGATTCCTGAACGGGTGATTGTATCATGGGGTTGCTATGTTTATTTGTGGAATAATCCATGTTATTCAATTTTAGTGTATGTGCTGCCAGAGTAAGCAGTCCATCTTATTCAGAGGTAAATGTGCTGATACAAGTGGAGCCCCCTTGGAGAAGAAGCCTTGCTGGATCTGTTCCTGTGGAGAATAAAATTCTTCCCTGTGCTTTGTTTTTCAGGCACTAGGAAGTGAGTAGTTTTGCTCCATAAAGTCCTTCTGCAACAATGTTCCTACTTTAAAGCCAGCCAACCATGGAGTGAAACCTCTGAAACTGTGAACAAACTTAAAGCTCTCCTCTTATAAGTTGTAGATGTTGGCTATAGATTACCAGCAACTGAAAAGCTGACTATAAAATATGTAAATGATATAAAAATACGCAACATCACAACTATCAGGGAGATATAAACCAAAGATGTCACAAAACATCACTTCAAATCAGTAAGAAGTGTTTGGTATCAAAAAGACCAATGAAAAACAAGTGTTGGCAAAGATATGGAGAATAAAGATCCCTTGCCTACTTTTGGTTGGAATGTAAATTAATACCACTATTATTGAATACAGTAGAGAGCTCATCAAAAAGTTAAAAAAAAAAACCTACCACACGATCCTTGCAATTCCATCCAGGTTGACACAAAGTACAAGATTTCATTTTTGTACGGCTAAAGAATATTCCATTGTGTAAATATGTCATATTTTAGCCGTCAGTTCCTCCACTGATGAACAGTTCAGTTGTTTTCATTTCTTGGCTATTGAAACTAGAGCTGCAATGTACACTGGCATATAGGTGTGTCTTGTACATATTGATTTTATTTAATTTGGGTATATACCTAGTAATGGGATTGCTAGGATCAGTTGAGCATTTATGAAAATATACTATGTAAAAAACATGAGAAAAAAATATGAGAAAAAATTTTACTTCTTTCTTCTAGACAGGGTATATTTTATTTACTTTTTTTCTTGCCTGATTGTCTTAGCTGTAATCTCCAGTTCGATACTGAATAAAATGGCACAGGAAGACATCTTGTCATGTTCTTGATCTTGGATGACATTTTTCAGTCATTCCTAATTTTGATGTTTGCTGCTGAGTTTTTCTTTTAAAATATGTTCTTTATCTGCTTGAGGAGGTTTTCTTTTATTTCCTGTGTGCTAAGCATTTTCATTATGAAAGGGTGTTAATTTTGTCAAATTCTTTCACTGCATCTATTGAAATGATTATGATGGTTTATTCATTCAATATCTATAGGGCTTTACATTGTTTGTGTGTGCTGAATCAACTATGGTATCCTGAGATAAATCTTGCCTGGTCTATGGTATATAATCCATTTCATACTTGCTGTATGCACTGTATTCTCTTGTGGGGAATTTTTGTTCTAAAAGAAATTTTTCTGTAATTTAAACTCCTTATGACCCTAAATCTTATTGTTAATGTCAGAATAATACTGTCCTAGTAGAGTGAGTTGAGAGGTTTTCTATTTTTTCTTGGCATTCTGAAAGAGAGGTTTTATACCTTTAAATATTTGTTAGATTTTGCCTATGAAAACTTGTGATCTGAGTTTCTGTTTTGGAGTTGATTTTTTTTATTGTTAAAAATCTTATTGTGGAAAATAGTATTAAAGTTCAATACTTAAATATGAAACTCCAGTATGAAGCAGCTTTTGAAAAGAATAACCCCAAATTTTCAACAACATGGGAGAACATTGCAGACATGTTAAGTAAAATAAGCCAGACATTGAAGTACAAATATTGAATAAATGACTTATCTAAAGCTTCTAACCTAGTTAAACTTATAGAAGCTAATGCAGTAACAGCTGATAAGGGCTGGAAGAGGGAGAAATTATTATTTTTGTTGCTTAATTATGCTTTTTTGTGCTTCAGTTAAGCAGGACTAATAAATTCCAGAGATTTACTATGAAGTGTAACATCTTTAGTTAACCATATGGTAGTGTGCACTTAAAACTTGTTAAATGATATGTCTTACTTTAAGTGTTCCTACAATCACACACACACCCACACACCCACACACACAAACACAACAGAATATTGGGGAGTTATGGATATGTTGTGCACCTTGATTGTGGTGATAGTGTCAAGAATATCTTCCTCCATTCAAACCTAACAACATGCATACATTAAATTTGTGGAACTTTTATATAGCATTTATACTTCAATAAATTATAGAAAAATTTAATTACTTGTTATAAATCTATTTAGATTTCTATTCTTCTTAAGTCTTTTTCAGTACTTGTTTTTCTAGGCTGTTTTGCATATTTCCTAGTTAACAAGATTGTTAGCATATGCTTGCTCATAGCATTCCCTTACAATCCTTGTTTTTAAAGTATTCCTACAAAATCAAGAGCAATGTCCTATATAATTAGTCATCCAGGGAAACAAATTGGACACACCCCACCCCACCCCCACCCACTGCCACCCAGCCACCCACCAGAGAGAGAGAGGAGGTGGAGGGAGAGAGAAAGGGAGTGGGGGAGGGGAGGGGGAGAGAGAGGAGAGAAAGAGGGGGAGGGAGAGAGAGATTTATTATGAGGAATTGGCTGACGTTATTATGTTGATACTGAGGCTGAGAAATTCCAGGACCTGTCATCCATGAGCTGGAGAAGGAGAAAAGCCTGTGTTATAATTCAGTCTAGGTCATAAGGCCAGAGAAGTAGGCAGCCAATGGTGTAAACATTACTTCAAGGGCTGGAGAAGCGATTAGATGTTCCAGCTGAAGAAGTGAGAAGGAAAAGCAGCAAATTCCACCTTCTTTTTGTTTGGTCTTCTTTAGTCACTCAGGAATTGGATGAGGGTAGCAATGTCTTTTGTCTCCTCCTCTCACTGAGGAGAGCAGTGTCTTTTGCTGAGCCATCTAACCAAATATTAATCTCATTCAAAAAAATCTCATCAACACATCCAAAATAGAGCTTAATTTGAGTACCGTATTTCTTAACCAGTCAAGCTAACACATAAAATTAATCATTGTATTTTGTCACTTCCATTCCTTATTCTTTTAATTTAGATCTTTCCTGTGTTTTTATTGTGTAGTGTGGTTTTTCAAATTTTGTTGAACTTTGAAAATATTAAACCTTTGAATTCATTAATCTTACCTATTTTTCTCTTTTCTAATGTATCTCTTTTAATCTTTTTTATTACTTTCTCTTTGTTTAGCATTTAATTTATTTCTCTTTCTTTAGTTTATCAATTTGATATACTTCCTTTTTGATGCAGATAGTATAGTTACGAGTTTTCCTTTAAGTACTATTTAAGTTACATTACAAAAATCTGAATTTTTTGCATTTTCATTTCTATTAATAAAATACATTTAATTTCCCTCATGTTCTATTTTTATTTATTTTTTGTTTTGATTTGTCATTTTGGAGTGAATTTAATTTTTCTGCTATGGTAAAGTTTTCTAATTTTCTTCTGTTATTAATGTTCAATGTCTTTCTATTGGTATGGGGATTTAGCTCAGTGGTTCTGCTGCCTGCCTCGCAAGGGCAAGGTCCCAAGTTTGATCCCTGGTACAAAAGAAAAAAAAGAACAGCAATATCTTTCTACTATATTGGGGGAATTACAAACTTGATTGGTCAATTGTTTTATTTTTTATACTTGTTATATGGCTTATACTGCAGTATGACATAATGAAAACACTTTATGTTTTTATTCATTGAGTTTATTGGTACATTTTAGGTATACAATATGATGACATTCATCATTGGAAATTTGTGCCTGCACATAATATATCTTTGTTCTTATTTTTTCCCCATTCTCCTGTCCTCCCTTCAAACCATCCACCCCTTCTCTATTTACAAACACTTTATTTATTATTATTATTATTATTATAATTTTATTTACTGTTCCTCAGAGTAATCTCAATTGTGTCTTATTCAAATTGTCTGTTTCTTTCTCTGCCTGCTCAATTCAGTTGAAGAACCTCTCTAATAACTTTTTGCTTCAGTTCTGGTGCTATTCAATTTTTGTATTTATATTTAGTTACTTGTAATTAAATTAGACATTTCATAGATACTCTCTATTTGATGAGAAATTGATTTTGTGCTTTCCAACTGCTCTTTGACATAGTTTTTCTTAGTGTTTTGAAAAAATCTAAAATAATTGATGCCAATTGTTTCAAAAATATTTTATCATCCTCTTTATGGAGCATTTCTCTTACTGCCTTTTTTGCAATGATGAGCTATACTTTCTAATTATTTATATATCATTTTTTTTTTGTTAGAAACTAAACATTTGAAATTATGTAATATGGCCACTGTGGAAGTCAGCTTCTCCTCTATTCCCAGTGCTTGTTTTTGCTACTGTTTATTATACTAGTTGTTTGCTTTCTGAATAATTATTTTCTAAACTAAATTTGTAAAGTGTGTCTTCACTGCTTTGATGTTTCTAGTTAGTTTAGTGGCCAGTTATTATTTTACTGAGATGTCTTTAAATGCCTTCAAGCAGATGATTTCTAGTTTTTGCTGAGATGCCTTGTGTGTGTTTTTGTATATGCTTCCAAAGTACAGGCAAGCACTTTCAACTCTTTTATCTTTCAATTCCTGCTACTGCAGAATCTTGCTACAGATGTTATTAGAGCCTTCCATAGCAACAGTGTTAAATATTTTCTGCTAACAGTTCTAATGAATACTCCAGGAAAAGGCTATTTTTTCTGATTGAGCTCTGAGTTATGTCACATAATTATCTCTGCAAGTAAGTGTCTTCTACAGAAACACAAAATAGATCAAATATTGACAATTCTTTGGGAATGGGGTTTTAAAAGATTTCCAAACACTTCTCATCTCTCTAATGGTGATCAAGTGCTGTTTTACAATGTGAGTGTGGACTGTTATATTTCATTCCAATATGTAGTTTTAGAATTGGTCATGGAACCAAAGTAATTTTAAAAGACACACATTTTTCTGTTCTGAGATAATTTATTTAAAATAAATATTTCCTTGACCCTTCAAGTTTTCTAATAACCAGGTTTCTGAAAATTTTGATATGTTTTTGCTGGTTTATTCTTTGTTTTTAGGTAGGAAGTCATTTTTATAACAGTCTCTATTTCACTCTAAGCTTATTACATCCTTCATCACTTTTTAAAAGATTATTTTTGCTGGGTATAGAATTACAGGTTGCATAATTTTTTCTTTGCTGTATTTCAATATACCATTTTATTGTGTTCTCATGTAAATAATATCTGACAAAAGTCTTTATTATTTTCCTCATTTCTATTTAGTTACTTCAGCTATTTTTCCATTTTTATCTTTGGCTTCATTGACCACTTTGAAAACATTACTAGATGCATTATGATTGTTTTCCTTATTTATCTTGTTTTATATACTCTAAGATTTTCTATGATTAGAGACAACCAATAAATTTGGAAATGTATTGACCATTATTTGTTTTATATGTTTTATTATATTGTTTTATTGTTCTCTCTTCCTCATAACTTTTTGGAATACCAAGGGTTTAGTATTTTTCTACAGTTCTTGAATGTTTTATATTTTTAATTTTTATTTTGATTTCAATATGAAAAATTTCAATTGATTTATCTTCAGATTCTCCTGATGTTTGTGTTACTTCTATGATAGGAACATAGATGACACTATAACAGCTGCAACTGGACTAATATCTTCTATTGTAATGAAAAGAAAACAGCAATCTCATCACCTGAGTAGGCAAACTGTTACACTTGAGGAAAGGAAAAAGAAGAAATCTCAAGTACATTTGTATTTTCCAATCACCCTTAGAAACTTTTTCATAAAAGAGCATTTTAATATGCCATTTTATTGTGATCTCACTTAAATGAGTTCCAATGTGGCTCTCCCAAAGTATTTTAAGCACTTTCAATTTATTCCTTGTCCCTCAGAAATGTGTACTATTAATACATATTCTATTATTATGAAAAATGCCAACAAAAATCATCTTAAAAAGAGGAAAGTTTTATTTTGGCTCATGGTTTCAGAGGTTTTAGTCTGTGAACATTTTGCTCAATTGCCTTTGGACTTGTTGGTTGAACAATGTATTAAAGTGGAGTGTGTAGAGATCTACTTACCTTATGGAAGCCAGGTACAAAGAGAGAACAATAGCAGATACTGGCTTCCCAATATCCCTTTCAAGGGCAAAAGTCTATGATGTGAATTCCTTCTCTTAGGCTTCAGCTTCTAAATGGTCTATCACCTCCTGATAGTCCTGATAACACTAGGGACTTGTGTCCAAACCTGAACATATGGGCCTGTGGGGGAGATTAAAAGTCCATACTATAGCATGGATCCTGACAAAGACCTACAAGCAAGAATTTTATTGCGGCTATCTTTATTTTGCTATTAGTTATTGAAATAGAAGAGGCAGCATCTGCTTCTCCATTTTCAAAACATAATACAAACCTGTATCTTCTGATGTTCTCCACCCACATCATGGGGATATCACTCAGTTATTCAATGGGGCAGAAAGATGTCACCCTCTGGTAACTTAAATAATCCTTTCAAGAGCTAGAAAAATTATGAAAATTTACCTCACAAATATAACCCACCTTAGATTTTGGGAGGCTACATTTTGAAATACTATCAATTTCCTCTCCTTCTCAGTAAATATTAGTCTACATGTAAGAATACACAATTATGAACAAGAATTATTTCCTAAAGAAATTATATATTTCTCAGAGATTTTTTATTTTACCTGTTAAAGATGAACTTACTTCACCCCACCTTAAAATACAGTGGCTTACAACTGAGAGTAAGAAGTGGAGGCCTTCAAATGTTCCATGAAACCCTAACAGTGGATTATGGGACCCATAGGTGACTGTAAATATCTTTTCAAAATGAGTCTCTTATGATCATTTGGAAATACTTTTTCAGAGTGATAACTGATTCATCATTTATGTGCTCCTTGGAGGCAGTTATCTTTACAACATGAGTCAACAGATTAGAAACATAGTACAAAATTTATCACTGTCTTTAACTGAAGTGATCAATTATACTGCACCAGCCTGGAAGGCATTCAATTCTGTCTGAATTCACTGGTTATGGCTGTTACAAATGACTGCCTGAAACTTACTTCTTACAGGCCAAGGTAGAGTCTGTGTAATCACTAATCCATCTTGCTGGGCCTGAACTACTGTCTCCAGCAAGCGAAAATGTCAATAATAAAATTTATTGAGAAATATACCAGGCTTTCTCAGTTAAAACCTGGTTTATTTGCTAAGCTGTGTTTGGTACTTTACATGATGTATCTCTGGTCAATACTTAAGGTTGTCCTCATTAGACTGCTTGGAATTTTATTGAGAATAGCCTTAGTTAAATGTTGTATGAGATAATGGAACGCATTTGGTCCTAATCTCTATGGGTCTGATGGAGCAGAGTGACTAATGAAGTTGCACAGTTATGGGAAAATTCACCACAATTCCAGATACTGTCAAAATGAGTGGTGGATATTGGTGGGAGACAATTGTCTTTAGCTCCCTTAAGTTTCTGTATGCATTAAGAGTGAGACCTTGTGTTTCTTTTGCTTCAGAGTATATTTTTACTGCTATTTATATAAAAGACAGTTTTGGAAGAGAGAAACACCATCCCCCTTAATAGTAATGTGTGGACGTGTTTTACATCTCCTATGGCTAGTGCCTTGTTTTAGAACTATAGATCAGAATACTTATCACCATTACCTACTTACCATTATGGAAAGCATACTTACCATGATCAAAACTAGGGTTCTCTAAATATAGGTTTACTATTTTATAACACAATCCTCTGCATGAGACATATCTTTTTAAATGGTAAGTTGAGGACTGCTTGTAGTGGTGTATGCCTATAGTCTCAGCACTGTGTAATGTTGAAGCAAGAACATTGCAAGTTCCAGCTCAGCCTAGGCAACTTTCAGATTTAGAGACCTTGATTCCATACTATAAGTTTAAAAGAGGGTTTAAGAGTATAGCTCAGTCTCAGTGTGAAGGTCCTAATTTGGGTTCAATACTGAATACAAAAAACAAAAATAATTAAGGTGAGAAGTTCTGTAGCATAATATTGCCAGTTTATTCAAAAAATGTACAGCCTGAAAATTCCAAAATATAAAAAGACTCATCAACCAAATGTAATGAATAGATCTTGGTGTATCTACAATTAAAAAAAATTAAAACAATGACATAGGAATATCAACTAGTATTATATAGTATTAAAGAATTATTATGAATTATCATCATTGGATTTGCTAAATTAAGGTTATACATATAAAAAGTTCTATCTGTCAGAAATACTAAGTGCACACAGTGAAATAATATTTTTGAGAAATTTTTTAATCTCCTACTACCACTAATGTAGCAGCAGACTTATAGTCCATAGTGTGGCAGCTCTTAGTAGTACTGCAAGATCAGGCCAAGAAGAATAGAGAATGCACCTGGAGGTTGGAGGCAAGTGTACAGCTTTATTATACCAGCAGACTGATTGAGGATTTCTCCACAAATCGATCAGCCCAGAGCTGGCAGTGAACAGAGTTTATATGGGTTAAGGGAAGAGAGGTGGGGATACAGAATCAAGGCATTTATCATCAGTTCATCAGTTGAGGAAGTTACATTTAGTTTACATGATTTAATAGAAAAGTACACTGACTACAAACACTTCCTGAGCACAAAAGATAATTAAGGGGGACATGTGTTAGGTGTGGGAGGGGCATGGGTTGGGGGTAACTCTTTGTCAATTAGGTCAGCTGGCCACATGAAAAAACTTTTTTTTTTTTCTCAGAAATCATTTTCTGGCTCACTATTACTTCTACACATCCATACAAAACAAATGTGTACTAGGAGATATAGATAAAAATTGAACATATATTTCTAATTTTTAAAAATGTGTGGAAGTACATGGATTAACATTATACTATTATTGCTTTCAATAAAACAAAATTAAAGAGAACATGTTTCAAATCACAGCTCTATCACTTCCTTGTAAACTTTGGAAAACTCCTTGTCATTGTATCTTCAATTTCCTCCTCTGAAAGATGGGTTACTACAGTACTTAGTATCTGTCTCAAAAAGTAGTCATGAGTTTCAATAGGTTATTGTTTGTAGACATTTAGAACAAAACCTATTTTTTTAGATTCTAAAATATAGATATAGGTGGATAATAATATTGATAAAGACTTTTCTCCACAATTATATATTAAAGGATTAATTAATAATGCCTACTGTAGAATAAATACATCTAATATCAAACACATAAATTATATACATCTTAACAATTATTGTCCTCTTATATTTTGTACATTTAAGTGAGAATGGAGTCTCTTAGAGAATTTCTTTGTAATTTAGGATTGCCTAGGATTTCCACAACTTTCACTGTATCCTCTAAATCTAGGAAATAGATTAAAGAAATCCTTTTTATTTGCATCCAGGTTGAAAAATCATTTCAATTTTCCTTTGGGTCTGAAAAAATATAGATTACTTATTTCACTTACAAGAAAAGAAATCAAGAAAAATAAAGACATTTTCTTCATGAAAATATACATTCAGACTTATAGTCCCCATGCATGGAAGGTAGATAGTATTCCATTACTCAACCATCAATCAAACAATATTTTTAAATGAATTACTCAACAGAATTAAAATGTTCCTTGACAATAGGTAGGCACTAGTAAAATTGTCTGTTTCATTAAATTCCCTTGTAAAGATTACATGCTCTTAGGGCAGAGAAGCTGAGCCAGTCCCAGCATCCAGAGGGAGGGTCCACTACCACCATTCCACACTCCTAGGGCAGAGAAGATGAGCTGCATGGGTGCCAGAAGCACCTCCCCCCCGTGCCATGGAAATTAGATGACACATAAACAAGCCTCAAAAACAGACTTCCAGATCACCTACAGCAATCCCAAAGGGAAATGAAATGGAACAATTAGACACTCAACCACCTGGACTCTTTGATCTGGGAAAAATGAAATCAGAAATAATTACTCAGATAACATCAAAGATTGTGCTCATAGTGCAAGACATGATTAATAAATCTAGAGAGGATATAGATAAAAAAAAATAGAGGAGCTGAGGAACATGATGAAATCCCAACATAGGAAACAAATGGAATACATAAAACAGATGCAAACAGATTTCCAGGAGATTAAAAACTCCATTGAAAGTCTGCACAGCAGAATGAACCAATGTGAGGACAGAATTTCAGATATAGAAGATAAGATTGCAATTAGTGACCAGGAAAAGAAAAATTGCTTTAAAATTGTAAGGGAAAATGAGAAATCAATCCAACAGCTGCTAGACAATGAAAAGAAGAATAACATAAGACTGATGGGAGTCAATGAAGAAACAGGAGAGAGGGCAGATGACATAAAAATCTCTTCACAGAACTGATGGCAGAAAACTTCCCAAGGAGGGGAAAAGAACTTGACATACAGATAAGTGAGGCATAGAGAACACCAGCTAGACTTGATAAAAAAAAATCTACACATAGGCATATGATAGGATTCCAGAAACCCAACAGAAGAACAAAATTCTACAAGCAGTGAGAGAAAAGGAACAAATTACATACAAAGGAAAGCCCATCAGAATCACAGCGGACTTCTCAGTGCAAACCCTGAAGGCAAGAAGAGGTTGGAGTGATGCATTTCAAGCCCTAAAGGAAAACAGCCTCCAACTCAGACTGATGTACCCTGCAAAACTATCTTTCAAAATGGATGGAGAAATAAGATACTTTCATGATAAAGAGCACCTCAGGAACTTCATGAATACCAAACCAGCACTCCAAAAAATTTTAGACAATATCCTAGGAAAAAAAAATGAAGATCACAACCCCAGGAAGCCAGCAGAATGAATCCATTGGGTGTGACAAATTAAACACAAAGGGGGAGAATCCAACAAAAAGAAAAAGTCATGACAAGGCTTTTAAAACTTTTAACTTCATCTCCCTAATGAGTGTATAATTCAATCTTGTTATTGTACTGATTAGTATTTTTCTGATTCTAGAGTTGCACACCTTTCCTTGTGCTGTACTGGCTATTTATTATCTTCTTATGTCTACTTTTTAATTGGGTTGTCTATTAATGAGCTCTAAGAGTTATTTCTATATTCTGGCCATAGGTTATATGCATTGTAAATATGGTCTGTTTAAGGACTACTTTTCATTTTAATGATGTCATTCAAAGTTCTAAATTTTGATGGAATCTCATTTATCAATTTTTCTCTTTTATACATCATGTTTTTTGTATCCTAGGTAGTTCTTGCCTGCCCTAAATTCATAAACATATTCCCTTATAATTTTTTCTGAAAGTTTTATACTTTTAGGCTTTCTTATTTAGGTTCATAGATCCCTTCAAGTTATTTTTATGTGTGGGAATAAAGTGTTGAGGTTAATTTTTCATATATGGATACCAGGTGTTCTAGTGCCATTTGCTGAAAACACTATCTCTTCCTCTGCTCTTGAATTGAGTTTATATTCTATAAAATGCTAATGTTAAATAATCTTTCAAAACTCAGTGGACCATATATGTGTGGTTCTATTTCTAGATTCTCTGTTTTATTCAGATGATCTATATGTCTTTCCTTACAACAACACTGCCTTGATTACTGTAGCTTTAGAAGAAGTCTTAAAATTAGGCACTAAACATCTTCCAACACTGTTTTGTTTTATTTATTTTACATTTCTAGGTCCTTTGTACTCCTATATAATTTTTAAATTTCAATATCCAATCCTTTGTTTATAGCAAGTATACATAGACTTGAATTTTTATATATACCTTGTGTTTTCTAATCCTGCTAAATTCTAATACAAGTTCTAGGGACTCCTAGAGATTTCTTAGTATTTTCTCTGTAGATGATCATTTCATCTACATATAAATATTTAGCTTCTACCTTGCCAATCATATCCTAATTGTGTCATTTTATTGCCAGACTATTTTAGTTTGGGCCTCTGTTTCGAAGTTTAATGGACAGAAAAAGAATAAGCATATCTGCCCTTGTTCTCCACCTTAAGGAGAAAGCATTGTATCTTCTCCATTCATACAAGGCACTCTCGCTGGAAGTATGGCGTACGTGTCTTTAATCTGTTGAGAAGTTTCTATTCTACTTCTAGTCTCATAGTTTTTACCATGAACAGCCATGGAATGTAGTCCAATACTTTTTCTCCAATAGTGACAGGATCATATGGCTTTTTCATTTCCTCTGTTAAAATGATGACTTTTGGGGGTGGGTGGATCTTCCAATGCTGAACCAACACTGCCATCCCTATAATAAAACCACTTTCTACATACTGCCAGATCTGACTTCTAATAGTTTGCTTTGTTAAACAGATTTTTACCTATGCTCATACTTTTTTCTTCTATTATTTTTATCCAGCTTTAGGATTAGCACAATGTTGATTTCCTAAAATGAGGGGAGAAGTGTTCTTTCTTTTTTCTGCTTTAAATGTTTAATATAATTCATTGGTTATAATGTATACAAGCCTGTTGTTGTCATATAGGTAAGTTTCCAAGCTAGGAATATACTTTCTTTAATAGGTGCTATTCAAATTTTATATTTCCTCCAGAGTCAGTTTCATTAATTTGTCTTCCAAGGTACTTCTTAGAAGTTGTCAAATTTATTTCAAAACAGATTTTTGAAATATGCTTTCTATATCTTTTAAATTCTGTAAAATCTGTGATAATGTCTCCTAGGTCTTGATATTTTAATTTTAAAAATGTATAATTGACATTGTGTAATAGGAAGTAAAGATCTACAGGAGGAGGGGAAGTAGGAGGGGTAGGGGAAAGGAAAGAGGGGAAAAGAAAAAAATGAGAAAAGGAAAAAAATGGAAACAAAATCTTTGCAAATAGGGAAGGGTGAAGAGGGTGAAGGGAGAGCAGGGCAAGGGGAAAAAAATAAGAACTAAAATACTCTTGTAATAGTACAAGATCCCAATGATGGATGTAAATATATTTTATACCTAAAATGTACCAATAAACTTAACGGGGAAAAAATTCCCTTGTAAATTAATACTAGAGAACAAGAAAATCAAACCTATTTAATCCTCCTTCCATACTTTAAAAGTGTTTCTTATATCTACTTTTTCCAGGGAACTACATTTCCTCACTGTTAGTGCCATGCTGCAAATATGCTTTGCAGAGGGTTAATAATTAACTTTTCTAAACAAGAAATACTTTAAATGAACTACAGAAATGTCTCATGTATATGTTTATTTCAAATAATGTCCCTTAAACTCAGTTCAGTGAAACTTTCTATGAGAATTGAAAATTTTAGAGGTCAGATTTTCCAAGCTGCAATTCAAGTGGCTAAGGTGGCCATTGAAAGTTTTCCCCATTAGAATAAACTCTAGAACCACTGAGCAGTTGTTAAGAATTACTAGAGAAAAAGAAAGAAATGTACTTTTTAAGAAAGAATCAGTCTATATAAAATATATAACAAATATCATAAAATGGGAAATTTTTGTGTGACATAATATTTCCATGGCTATAATATTAATAACCTCAGATATTTATACTGTAGAATTTTATAGAACACTGTATAAAGTCAACTTTTAATCCTATTTTCAATTAATGACGCAGATTTTTGAAGAATTTGTGTTTATAATATTCAAGAAACATAAAATATTTAACTTGGCTTTTGATAATTTGATGTATAAATTAGAATACTGATGTGAATACTAATGCTGTATTTATATATACTTTAAGTTACTTAGTATGATGTACTTTACATTATTAAATACTTTACATATCTTTTTTTTTTGCTTATGACAATGTAAGCTTTCTGAAATGAATACCTTGTATATATAATGTTATATACTATTTTAGAAATATATGGTTTGGAAATAAAATGGTCTGGTTTCAATTTCTAACACATTCATTCACTTAACCTTTCTCAGTTATAATGTTATAATTTAAGTTTATCTTATAATCTTCTATTTCTTTCTGTAACCATTATTATTATTGATTTTTTTCAAACATTAATTCAGAAGATTATTCTTTACACCTTTGTCAAAAGCCAGCTGTTAATAGGGCAGTCTTTTAAATGTGTTGCTGGGAAAATGGGATATCCACAGTAATAGCAATGAAACTAAACATATATCTCTCACAAGTTAGGAAAATCATTTAATTATTGGCTATTAATATTCAATCATTCAGGTTTATTTGCTCACTGCTAATCAAATCAAATGGGGCCATTTATTTTGGTGAAAAGGAAAGAGTCTTTATTTAAAGCTAGCTCCAAGGAGATAGGGGGACCCACTTTCCTCAATCATCTCATCCTGTGTAGCTATGTTAGGGTCTTTTAGAATGAGGAAGAAAATACAGTGTGGGGAGAGAGTACAGTGAAACAACAGACATGTCCAGCCTTTTTCACTCCTAACTGGACTCAGCCCTCTCCCTCAATTGCCCATGGAAATGAAACTGGACTTTGACCTCCTGGTGCCACTATCTGTATATTCTGTCTTTATACTTTGGCTAAGGAGAGTTGGGGGTTGATATTTATTACCTAGCCCCAAGGAAGTTTGAAAAAGCTACATGTCTCTAAAGGAAAAAACAAAATAAACAAACAAAAAACTAACTTAAATTTCCATTTTGCAGTGGTGGTTATGAATTCAAAATGGATGAGACCTAAATATAAGATGAGAAATTATGAATCTACTAGAAGAAAACATCGAGAAATGGTTTTGGATAATGAAATGAGCAAAAGGTTTTTGGACAAGTCCTCCCAAATTCAGGAAACAAAAGCAAAAATGGACAAATGAGCTGATATCAAAAAACTTCAGCACAGTAAAAATAAAAACCGAGTGGAACCTACAGAATGCAAGAAAATACTTGCAAACAAGGCACCTGACAAGGAATTGGTGTCAAAAGAATACAAGGAACTCTGAAAACTTAAAATGAAGAAGTAGACATTCCAATAGCCAACAGAAACCTGGGAAAACTGCTCATCATGGATTTTTGAGGGATGTAAATCAAGAAACCATGATAGGTTCCACCACTCCCAGCCCAGAAGAAGGGGCTTCTGGGCCACCTTTCCAGTGTTCCCAGCTCAGAGGAAGGGGCTCCTGGGCCACAAATTCACCACTCCCACCCCAGAGGAAGGGGCTTCTGGGCCACCATTACACCTCTCCCAGCACAGAGGAGGTGAGCAGCATGGGCTTGAAGAGCAACCCCCACTGAAATTGGAGGACACATGAACAAGTCTAAAAACCAGACTTCCAGATCACATACAGCAACACCAAAGGGAAATGATATGGAACACTCTTATACTCAAACACCTGGACTACCTGAACTGGCAACAAAAGAGAATCTGGAAAAAATTAAATCAGAAATAATTTCTCAGATAATAGAAGAGATTGTGCCCATAGTGAAAGACATGATTAATAAATCTAGAGAGGGCATAGACAAAAAAAAAAAAAAAATAGAGAAGCTGAGGACCATGATGGAATCCCAATATAGGAAACAAATGGAATACATAAAACAGGAGCAAACAGATTTCCAGGAGATTAAAAACTCCACTGAAAGTCTACACAGTAGAATGAGCCAAAGTGAGGACAGAATTTCAGATATAGAAGATAAGATTGCAATTAGTGACTAGGAAAAGAAAAATTGCTTCAAAATTTTAAGGGCCCATGAGAAATCAATCCAGCAGCTGCTAGACAATTAAAAGAAAAATAACATAAGACTGATTGGAGTGAACAAAGAAATAGGAGAGAGTGCAGATGACATAAAAAACTGTTCACAGAAGTACTGGCAGAAAACTTCCCAAGGAGGGGAAAAGAACTTGATATACAGATAAGTGAGGCATAGAGAACACCAGCTAGCCTTGATCAAAAAAAATCTACACATAGGCATATGATAGTTAGGATTCCAGAAACTCAACAGAAGAACAAAGTTCTACAAGCAATTAGAGAAAAGAAATAAATCAAATATGAAGGAAAGCCCATCAGAATCACAGCACACTTCTCAGTGCAAACCCTCAAGACAAGAAAAGCTTATAATGTTGTATTCCAATCCCTAAAGGAAAAGAGCCCCCAACCCAAAATGATTTACCCTCCAAAAGTATCTTTCAAAATTGATGGAGAAATAAGATACTTTCGTGACAAAGAGCACCTTAGGAAATTCATGAATACCAAACCAGCACCCAGAAAATTTTAGATGATATCCTAAGAACAGACAAGGAGGATCACAACCCCAGGGGCCACAGCAGAATGAATCCATTGGGTACAACAAGAAAATAAATGTAAAAGGGGAGAATCCAACAAAAAGAAAAAGTGATGACAACAATAACTCAATATGTATCAGCTATAACCATCAATTTTAATGGTCTCAATTCACCAATCAAAAGAAATAGACTGACAGTATGGATCAAGAAGCAAAATCCAACAATATTCTCCATATAAGAGACACATTTAATTCAAAAAGAAACTCACAGATTGAAAGTTAAAGGGTGGAAAACAATACTCCATGTGACAGAGACACCCCAAAAAGCAGGAGTAGCTATCCTCATTGCAGATCAAAGGGATTTCAAACCCACACTGATTAAGAGAGACAAAGAAGGACACTCCATCCTTGTAAAGGGAAAAATCCAATGGGAAGAGATGACAATCATAAATATCTATGCACCAAACACTAGTGCGCCCCATTATATAAAACAAATGCTAACAGACAGGAAAAGTCATATATGCACTAATACAATTGTAGTGGGAGACATCAATACCTCACTGTTACAAATGGATAGATCAACTAGACAAAAAAATGAGTAATGAAATATTAGAACTCAATCAAACTTTTGAACAAATGAATTTAACAGATGTTTACAGAGTGTTCCACCCCACAAAATCAGAATACACATTCTTTTCATTCCCCCCAAATAGACCACATACTCACACATAGAACATGTTTAAGTAAGTTTAAAGGGATTGAAGTTATCCCCTGTATATTATCAGATCATAGTGCAATGAAATTGGAGATCACTAGCAAAAGAAACAGCAAAACTTACATAATCACATGGAAATTGAACAGCATGCTTCTGAATAATCAATGGGTCACAGAGGAAATTAAGGAAAAAATCAGAGAGTTACTTCAATTAAATGACAATGATAATACAACATATCAGAATCTATGGGACACAATGAAAGCAGTCTTACATGGGAAATTCACAGCAGTGAATGCACGTATTAGGAAAACAGAGTGAACCCAATTAAACAACCTGATGCTGAACCTGAAGCTTCTAGAAAAAGAAGAGCAAGACAAACCCAAAGTTCATAGAAGGGAGGAAATTATAAAGATCAGAGGAGAAATCAATTCAATGGAGACTAAGGAAATGCTACAAAAAATTAATAAAGCCAAGAGTTGATTCTTCAAAGAATAAACAAAATTGACACACCCTTAGCCAAACTTATCAAGAAAAGGAAAGAAAAGGCCCAAATCCATGCAATTAGGAATGAAAAGGGTGAAATTACAACAGACCCAGCAGAAATCCAGAGGATCATCAATACCTCCTTCAAGAAACTATACACCAATAAGATGGACAGCACAGAAGAAATGGACAGATTCCTAGATACATAAGAATTACCAAAGTTGAATGAAGAAGACCTAAAACTTCTAAACAACTCAATATCAACCAATGAAATTGAAAAGGTAATTAAAATCTTACCAACTAAGAAAATCCTGGGTCCTGATGGTTTCACTGCTGAATTCTCCAAGACATTTAGAGAGGAACTACTGCCACTACTGTTTAAACTCTTCAATGAAATCAAAAGGGAAGCAATACTCCTGACTTCATTCCTGGAAGCAAGCATCACCTTGATCCCCAAAGCAGAAAAAGATCCAACCGAAAAAGAGAATAGGCCAATCTCAGTAATAAACATAGATGCAAAAATCCTTAATAAGATACTGGCAAATAGAATGCAGAAGATCATCAAGAAGATCATACACTCTGACCAAGTGGGATTCATCCCAGGGATGCAGGGATGGTTCAACATATGCAAATCAATCAATGTATTACACTATATCAATAGAGCCAAGGACAAAAACCATATGATTATCTCCATAGATGCAGAAAAAGCATTTGACAAAAACCAACACCCATTTATGATAAAAATCCTCCAAAAAAAGTGGAATAGATAGTCTCTATCTTAATCTGGTAAAAGCCATCTGTGAAAAACCAACAGCCAATATCATACTAAATGGTCAAAAACTAAAATCCTTCATGCTAAAATCAGGAACAAGACAAGGATGTCCACTACCAGCACTCCTGTTCAATATAGTTTTGGAAACATTAGCCATGGGAATTAGACAAGAGAAAGAAATAAAAGGAATAAAGACAGGAAATGAAGAAGTCAAATTGTCATTATTTGCAGATGACATGATACTCTATGTAGAAGACCCCAAGAACTCCACCAAAAGTCTTCTAGACTTAACCAAATTCACTAGAATAGCTGGATATAAGGTCAACACACAAAAATCAATAGCTTTCCTCTACATGAATAACACACTCACTGAGAGAGAAATAGGCAAACAATTCCTTTCAAAATAGCATCCAGAAAACTGAAATACCTAGGAATCAATCTAACAAAAGAAATCAAAGCCCTCTTCTCTGAAAACTATAGCACTATGAAAAGAGAGATTGAAGATGATATCAGAAAATGGAAAGACATCCTTTGCTCCTGGGTAGGAAGGATCAACATAGTGAAAATGGCCATACTTCCAAACTGTTATATACATTCAATGCAATCCCAATTGAAATCCCAGCAGCATGCTTCGTGGAACTTGAGAAAATAATCCAAAAATTCATTAGAATAAAAAGAGACTCAGAACAGCAAAAGCAATTCTAGGTAACAGAGACATGGCTGGGGGTATCACATTCCCCAACTTGAAACTATGCTATAAAGCTACTGTGATAAGAACAGCATGGTACTGGCAATGAAACAGACCTGAGGACCAGTGGAACAGATTAGAAGATGCAGAAACAACTCCAGACACATTCATTCATCTCATCTTTGATAAAGGAGCCAAGCACCCTCACTGGAGGAAAGATAGCCTCTTTAATAAATGGTGCTGGAAAAATTGAGTTTCAATTTGCCAAAGATGAAAAATAGACCTATATTTCTCACCAGGCATTCAAATAAAATCAAAATCGATTAAGGATCTAAATATTAAAATAGAAACGTTGAATCAGCTGGAACATAGGTTCTGTATAACTGTTGAAAACATTGGTGTAGGAAAAGAGTTTATGAACTAAAACTCAGTTGCCCATTAACTAGCACAAACAATCAACAAGTGGGATCTCTTCTTATTAAAAAGCTTCTGCACAGCAGAAGAAACCACCAGCAGTGTGAAGAGACAACCCACAATGTGGGAAAAAATCTTCACCTGCTTTTCCTCAGACAAAGATCTACTATTTCGAATTTATAAAGAACTTAAAAAAATCAGACCTCCCAAATTTAAAGACCCAATCTGAAAATGGGCATCTGAAATGAATAGACATTTCTCAGACAAAGAAATAGAAATGGCAAGTAAACATATGAAAAAATGTTCAACATCACTGGTCATTCGAGAGATGCAAATGAAAACAACACTGAGATTCCACCTCACTCCACAAAGAATGGCTGCTATCGTGAATTCAACCAATAACAGATGCTGGCGGGGCTGTGAGGAAAGAGGAACCCTGCTCCACTGCTGGTGGGAGTGTAGACTGGTGCAAGCACTGTGGAAATCAGTATGGAGATACCTCAAAGAACTAGGGCTGGAAGTCCCATTTGACCCAGCTATTCCCCTCCTGGGTATCTTCCCCAAAGAATTAAAAGAATCATTCCACAATGATATGTGTATATCCATGTTCATAGCAGCACAGTTTGTAATAGCTAAAACTTGGAAGCAGCCCAAATGCCCATCAACTGGAGACTAGATAAAGAAAATGTGTTTTTTAAAAAATAAAATAGAGTACTACTCTGCCATAAAAAATGAGAAATTAGAGACATTTATGGCTAAATGGATATACATTGAGGGAATACACTTAAGTGAAATAAACAGGATGCACATGTGTAAATGCAGAATAGTTTCTCTAGTTTTAGAAACTGAAACTGTAAATAAGGACTAAAAGGTATAATAGATGATGTGAAATTGGAAGAAAATGGGCAAAGGGGAAGAGGTAGTGGGAGGGGTAGGGGAAAGGAATGAAGGGAATGGAATTAATACAAGAAAATGAAAAAATGGAAACAAAGTCTTTGTAAATAGTGAGGAGTAGCAGGGTTGAAGCGAGGGCAGGGAAAGGGGTAAAAATAAGAACCTAGAGAGATTATGAAAAGGTGCAAATTTCCAATGATGAATGTCTTTATATTGTATTCCTAAAATATACCAATAAAATAATTTAAAAAAAAAATGAAAAAAAGAAACCATGCTAAGATATTACCTTACACTAGAACAATTGGCTACTAGCCAGAAAATTAAACAAGTGCTGGTGACAGTGTGGAAAAAAGGGTATTTTTGTACACTGTTGGCAAGGAGGTAAATTATTAGTCACTATGGAAAACAACTTGGGGCTTCCTCAAAAAAAATAAAAACAGAACTAATGTAAGATTCATCAATCCAGGTACTGCTTTCATATCCAAATGAAATGAAATTAGTATGCAGAATAGACTTTTTCACTCCCTTGCATATTACAGCACTATTTACAGTAGCCAAGTAATGGTAACAATCTAAATGCCCATTAGTAGATGAGTGGATACAGAAAATGTGGTACATTTACCCAATGGATTATTTAAATCTTATCTTTTACAATAACATGAATGGAACTGGAAATCTTAAGTGAAATAAGCTCAGCACATAGAAACCAGGTGATTTCAATCATATGTGGGATAAAAACAAAACAAAATAAAGCAAAAAACTGATCTTATAGAAGTTGAGAACAGAATGGTGGTTTCCAGAGCCTGGAGACAGTGGACAATATGTATCGGGGTGAGATGAACAGAGAAATTCTTAGTTGAATCCCTCCTCTGAGCAAACACTTCAGCTGGATAGTTTTGGTTAATAATTTTTAAAAAGCTGAGAGTAGTTTTATGTTGTGTTGCTTTATTAAGGAATAAAAATAAGGACTGTAAAAACATTTACCAAAGTTATACAGATAATTTTAACAAGTATTGAATCATATCTAGGACTTTCTCACTTAAAAGCTAATTTTCCTCCTGTACTATTTGGGGAATGACAGATAAATGAGTTAAACATTCTTATGTGCTATTTTCTATATCTCTTCCTATTTTTAAATTTTATTTTTATTAATACATGTTTGTGGTATATAATGTACATTCCTTATGTGGAGATGGTACATGGAGATAACACATCTTAATTCCTTTCATGGCCCTCTATACCTGCCTTCCCTTTCCCTTCTTTACATTTTTTGATTCTCTTGTACTTTATTTATTTTGTTCTTTTTATATATTTGGATTTTTCATATAAGAGAAACCATTTAAATTTGTGTGTCTGATTCAATTCACTTAACATTATTGCCTCAAGGTTCATCTATTTTACTAGAAATGTCTCAAGTTTGTCCCTCTGTATGGCAGAGTATTAAACTCATTGTGTGTAAATTCATTTTTCTCTGTCAATTCATGCTTGTAACACGTCTCTTAAAAAAACACCCCTTGCTCTTCAGTAAGGTTCTGTATCACTTCCATTCTCTAAAAAAATCCAGGGCAGCATTTATCACTTGTTTCTCCCCGTTAATAAGGTATCTTTTCCTCCACTAGGGTTCACTGGCAGGTGTCCTAAGAAGATAGGTGGTGAGTGCTTAGTGCTTTAAGGGTTTTTTTTACCCTTCTGCCCATGAAATTCCTTTAAAAAGTAATATTTACTTTTTAATGGAAAAAATTAATGCAAATCAAAAGTAAACAATGGTCTTTCATGGAAAATATTATTACAAATGAATGTATTAATTGGTGCTCATTTAAAGTTCAAATGCTAATACCTGCTATATTTTCAAAACAAGAACACGGGCTTTGGAAAAAATCCTGATTGGGGTCCTAGGCTTTATTCAGGGTTATGCATTTATTTATTAAACAATCTTGGACAAAGTCACTTGGGACCTTCCTTTATGTCTAGTGGGTTTTCCTTCCATCTGTAAAATATTAGGCTAATGACACATGCTTATTTGTGAAGTGTTTTGGTCTGCTCAGGGTAAAAAAATCACAAGTGCAAATGTTGTTATTATTATATTTATTAATTGCTGTGGATGGCTTCAGTGCACCTTTGCTATTTAAAAAATCCTGCTTGCAGCTGTGAAAACAATATGCTTAACAGAAGCAATTATCAGTGGCCATCAGAGCAGAATTCATAGGGAAAGCAGCTGCTAAAGGAGCTTTTACAAAGAGCATGGCGAAGAGGAAAAAGAAATTGCAGGTACTATTGAAAAAGTGAATGATAATATTGGTAAAATATGTAAAATATGTCACCAAATACATCTATATTTACACACACACACACTTTTCCATATTTATGATCAAAGAAAGAAGGTACTGTGCAGTTCTTTGCATTACTGCCATTCTCCTGCCTGCACCACTTCCCTAGGCCAATCAGTTTTCCTTTTCATTGGGCTTCCTTTTGTGTACAACACATTACTGAAATTTCATTTCTTAATAAATATGAATGTGTGAAAATATTAAAATAAAAAGGAAAATAAAACTAGGACAATTATGAGAAAAGTATTTGTTTGTGAAAATTACATATTTTCCATTTTTGTGCTTCCATGTCCAACAGCATCAGCTTGGTTTAGCACCAGGCAGTATTTATTTCTCTTTGCCTCTATTTTTTTCTTTTGCTGAATCTCTTTGTCCATATGTTAACTTATTGACTATATCCAAATTTACTTATAGTTGTGAATGGCTATTATCATTCTTTACAATATAGTCTATGTAATCTTTGCATCTCCTGACTTCAGAAAATATGTTACTGCTATGGAAATGTGCAGAGGGAGGGAAGACAAGCCGCTGTGGTGAGAGACGGGGTATAGATAAAGCTCCTCCTAGTTACATGTACCCAATTCTTCACCGTTCTGCTGAATTAAAATTTCACTGTAACATTCCCTTCAGTGGAAACAAAGTTAGATTTTCTATGTACTGAGAATGTGATAAGTAATATGAATTCTTCAGTAGCAAAAAGAAGAGGAGAAATAAAGGAAAAGTGCTTAAAGAGAAAGCTTGAACACAGAAAAGGAATCGTTTAGAATTCTTAGATCATCAGTCTAACCATCACTCTTTACTTCTATGTTTCACCTTCTTTGAGTTGCTTCTTTTATTTTCCAATTTATTTCATTTTTCTCTTTTATTTTCTTGATTTACTTTTTTCTCTCACTAGATATTGGAGGCTTCCCTGTGAACTTTCATTCTTGGGAAAAGTCATTTAAAGTATATGTCAGACAGTAAGCTGCAATGAAAGTAAGTCAAAATGAATTGATTGTTCATATTCTTCACGTAAATATGTTTTAAAAGTCAATATGACTATGCTATAAAAATGACACATACTGTTGTTTTACATTAACCAAACTAGGCAGTATTCAGGATATGTGTTTCTTTGATTTATGGAACTTCCTTAAGAGACAGTTTTAGAATATGATATTACCAAACCATTTAGTTTTAACCTCATTTAGAGAGGGTTGGGTCAACAATAATGTTTACTTAGTGTCACATTGTAATCCTTGGTTCACGCAAAGACCTTCTTGCATTTTATTTATTCAAAACATTCATATACTTTGTTCTGTACTCAACCACTTTCCTGCTACAGTCATTTTATATTATCATTTTGGGTTCTTCATTTCAATGTATTCCTATAAAATATCCTTTTGTTATGTTATTCAACTATTCTGTTGCATATATTTAATTAACCACTATTATTTTTAAGATTTGTCATTTTAGGTAAATTTTAATCTGTTTTTTAAAGTAGAATTGTTTTTGGTGGATTGAGTTTTATTTTGTGAGGGAGTAAGATACTTGGTGATGTTAGATACTTTTTAAATTTAATTAAAAATAGTTAAATATAAAATCTTCACAATAGAAAAAGTTTTATGAGTAGGTATGACCCTTGTAGGATTTCCACAGCTGTTAATTTTCTCCAAACTGACTGATTTTAGTTTTAATCTCCCTAGATGTTGTTCTTCTTTCCTGAGTTAGTTCTTTTCTAGGTCTTGTTGATTGTTAGCCTATGCATATATAGATAAGGATTTACTTGAAGATTCAAGATTACCCTTATTCAGATTTCTGGAGTTGTTACCCTATGTAGCCTCAACATAGATAATGATCTGTTTCACAATTCCGAGCTACTGAGTTCCCTAAACTCTTTGTGACTTTTGGTACTCTAAGTAGGGTAATATCAAAAGATATTTGCACATGTTTCTGTTCTCAATTATGGTAGGGTAATTCCAGGATGATCTATTCTATCATCACCAAGGACAGAATAATAAAATAAATTTGGATTCAATATCTTTTCTGTTTAGTTAATATAACTGGTTTATCAAATATTTAACTTTTATTTATAGAAGAAATAGTCCAAATTATAAATGGTATGCTTTACTGGATCCTGAAAAATGTTAGGTAGTACAAATTATAGTCAGATTAACTAATGAAGATTCTTTAGTATCAGCTGTATGAATTTCCACCAGTCCATGCTTCTGACATAGGTTCTCCCAGGGAATCCATAAAGTTAGATTGTTAGCAAATATAACAAAAATGAAAAAAACAACTTTTGCAGAAACAATTGACTTGATCATAATCCTAGAAAAATTTAAATAGTGGGAAACTATGTTTATTACATTAATTAAAAATATATCTGTAAGGTATTAATTTGTTACCATCTTACATAGAAAGAAGTATACATGGTTTTTGTTTTGGGAAATTTATATCCCATGTACAAAGAAAGACCTTGGTGATATCTGAATGTATAAAATAAATATTCTAGAAATATATGGATGCATAAGTTAAATAAAATAATACTTAAAAGTGTGTAGAAATGTAAATAATGATAATTATTAAAATTTTATCAGATACTGGCATTGACTGACCCTTCAATTTCAAAAGAATTTTTTTAAGAATCAATAAAAGTAAAAAGTAACTTGAAAATGGAAGAGAGAGAGAGAGAGGGAGAGAGAAAGAGAAGGCAAAAGTTGCCATGAAGCAAAGTATTTTGGTATCAAGGCACAAAATTATGACCCATTGAGATAACAGCTTATATAAAATTTTCTTATTGACTATCACAAAAAATAAAGGTAAACACAAAAATGGCCATTTTAGCGTATATTGCCATTAACACTGTGAACTTTATAGTAGGACTTCAGTTCAAATTCTAAAAGATTTCTAAAATATACAGTACATAGAAGGAAATTTGCTTTCTTAAATCCCCACATTCTTCATCTACAAAAACTTCCAATAGTTCACAACAGGAACTACAAAAAAAAATAATAATAATAGAGCAAAGTTAGAAAAAATATGTATCACAAAGAAAAATTTGATTTATAATAATCTAGCAGTTAGCTTATAATAGATTGTGATAAAGGATAAAGTAATATAATGAAACTACATTGAGTTTATATTAAATAATATTACATGATTTTATTTATTAAGAAAAAATAGGAAGAGTCTTTCAGAATTCAAATATTGAGTTTAGAAAAGATGATGGTGTCAGCAACTGGTCTATTGTGACTAACTGGATTTGAAGAAGTTTGATGAGTCAGGGAAATATATCTTAATTATAAATGTAATAAAATTTTTCTATTGGTGACCGGCCAGGTGAGACAAGCAGCTTGAAGCAACTTGGCCCTCCTGGGTCCCGCCCACACCAAGGTGAGGACCATTTACCTGAGCAGGAGCCTCCAAGGCTCAGCCAGCCCCCCCCCCCCCAGCCTCTGGCCTTCTGGATTTTCTGCTACCTGGTCCCAAACTACAGAGGCACAGGAAATTATAAATTATAAATTATAATTATAAATTATACCCTTGTCCTGAGCGCCACAAGATAGAGCAGAAGTTAGTAACAGAAAGAGGGCTTCTCAGGCACCTTGATGAAAACTGAAGCTCAGAGGGAAAGTAAAGAGAATCTCTACAATAAAGGCACATCAGACCTCTGTACTTGGTCTGCTGCTGGCTTGCTGAGACTCATTGACTTGTATATGCACGTGGATTCCTACATTGCCTACTGTGACAGCAGAGATATACCCTGAAGGAGGCCCATAATTTTTATTTTTGGCTATTTGCAAGAAAGAAAAAATTTTTTTTTCTCTTATTTTTAATTCTTAATTTTTACTTGTTTTTTACTCTTCAAAGTTTTACTTTTCTTTCTTTTCCTTCTTTTATCTTTGCTTTTTCTCCCTCACTCATTCTCTCACTGTCCCACATTGCTCCTCATCTCCCCATTTGTTCCTTTCTGCATTGAATTTGGACTTTTCCCTTATTGTTTTTTTCTTCCCTTTCTCCTTCTCTTACCATTAGGTTTAAAGGAAAGTAAATTCAGTATCTAGCCTCCCTTTTGCTGTTAGGTGATTCTATTCACATCTTTGTTCTTTCATTCTGCCTTTTTCTCTTGGCTTTAACAACTTCTTAGAGTTTGTGTGATCTTTCTATGTCTTCTGGCCTCACCACTAAACTTACCTGTTCTTTCTGCCTGTCACTCACTGCCCAACTACTTTTAAATCCCCACCCTAAAGGGGAAAGATGGTATATTGAAGAGTATATTCATTATAAACTTATGTGGGGTTGGCCTCAGTTTTAATTTAACTCACATAGTTAAAGGTGATAGATTAATAATTACCACAAATGGTCATTTTCTAAGCTGCACGTGAGGTATGATATTGCTGACTATGTCATTTGGGTAACATGTTATTATTATCTAATTAGTTTTCCTTGCTAGCAAAAGGAATATAAAATAGCCTTAGAGTCATTAGAGTCTCAAAACCCAAACACAAGCTATATCTGGAAGACACCTCTGAAAAGCAATCATTCCACAAGGGTTTTAAACACAATTTTGAAATATCAACCCAGGAATTAAACCAAGGACAGTACAAAAAACAAAAATGAGAAGACACTTAAGCAAGGCACAAATGCAGGCTTCCATGCCACAAAAAGGAAATTCTGGGGGAAATGAGGTGGGAAAGTCTGATAAGCAACCACTTGGACACCCTGAACTGATAGCACAGGAAGTAACAAAGCAGATGCACGAGGATCTAGAAAAATTTAAAGCAGAAATAATCTGCCAGATAAATGTAGAAATGGTGAGCAGAGTGAAAGACATGATTAGAGGTTCTAGAGCAGAAACAGATAAGAAAATGATGAGATCAGAAACATGCTGGAAGCCATGAATGCCCAGCATAAGAAAGAAATGGAAAACATGATTGTCCAACATAAGAAAGAAATGGAATCCATGAAACATATTCAAACAGATATTCAGGAGATTAAAAACTCCATGGAAATCATGCAGAGCAAACTAAGAGAATCTAAAGACAGAATATTAGATATAGAAGACAGGATTGCAGTTAAGGACCATGAAAACAGAGATTTCTTAAAGATAGTAAAGGACCATGAGAAATCAATCTAACAGCTGCTAGATGATGCCAAGAGAAATAGCATAAGATTGATAGGAGTCCATGAATAAACAGGAGAAAGTACAATTGACATAAAAAAACTGTTCACAGAAGTAATAGTAGAAAACTTCCCAGACAGAAGAGGAGAACTGTACATACAGATAAGTGAGGCATAAAGAACTCCACCCAGCCATGGTCAAAAAAAATCTACACCTAGACATATAATAGTCAAGTTCGCAGAAACCCAACAGAAGAACAAAATTCTACAGGCAGTTAGAGAAAAGAAACAAATCACCTACAAAGGAAAGCCAATCAGAATCACTGCAGATTTCTCAACACAAACTCTCAAATCAAGGAGAGCCTGGAGTGAAGTATTTCAAGCCCTAAATGAAAATAGCTTCCAAACTAGACTGTTGCATCCAGCAAAATTGTCTTTCAAAATCGATGGGGAAATTAGATACTTTCATAACAAAAACACCTGAGAAATTTCATGAACACCAAACTAGCATTCCAAACAATTTTAAGCAATATCCTAGAAAAAGACAATGAAGGTAACAACTCCATGAGGCCCAACATAGAGAAGGCACCATGCAAGGTAAGACAGTAAAGTGAACGGGGGGAAAATAAGAAATAAAAGAGCCAACAACAGTAAAACATCATGACAAGGATGAGTCAATATCTCTTAATTATAATTATCAATGTTGATGGCCTCAATTCACTGATCAAAAGAGATAGACTGACAGATGGATTAAGAAACAAAACCCAGCAATATACTGCATACAAGAAACACACCAAACTCAAAAGGAAATTCGTAGCCTGAAAGTAAAAGGATGGAAAACAGTTCTCCATGTGACAGGAACCGAGAAAATAGCAGTGGTAGCAATCTTATTTGGAGACAAAGTAGATTTCAAACTAAAACTAATTAAGAGAGACAAAGATGATCACTGCATCCTTTTGAAGGGAGCAATCCAAGAGGAAGAGGTGATAATCCTAAATATATATGCACCAAAGAAGAATGCCCTCAAACTATACAAAACAAGTATTAATATACATGAAAACCCAAATAAGCACTAATACAATTGTAGTGGGGGACTTCAATACCACTCTATCACAAATAGATCAACTAAAAAAAATTAAGAATGAAATTCTAGAACTGAACCAAGCTATTGAACAATTGCACTTAATAGATGTTTACAGAGTGTTCCACCCCACAAAATCAGAATACACATTCTTTTCAACTGCACATGGGTCATTCTCCAAAATAGATCACATGCTAGATCATAGGACATATCTAAGTAAATGTAAAAGAATTGAAGGGATCCCCTGTATATTATCAGGCCATAGTGCAATACAATTGGATATCGATAACATAAGAAACCACAAAACTCCCACAAACACATGGAAATTGAATAACATCCTCCTGAACAACCAAGAGGTGACATAGGAAATTAAAGAAGAAATTAGACAGTTTCTACAAGTAAATGATAATGTCAGTACAACATACACGAATCTGTTGGAAACAATGAAAGCAGTTCTACATGGGAAATTCATAGCCATGAATGCCCAAATTAGGACAACAGAGAGAACTCAATTAAATAACCTAATGCAGAACCTCAAGCTCCTAGAAAAAGAAGAGCATAACAAATCCAAAGCTCATAGAAAAAAGGAAATTATAAAAATCCAAGCAGGAATCAATACAATGGAGACTAAGAGAAGGATACAAAAAACCAAGGAATCAAAGAGCTGGTTTTTTGAAAGAATAAATAAAATTGATAAACCTTTAGCCAACCTTATCAAAAAAAGAAAAGAAAAGGCTCAAATCCATGCGATTAAGAATGAAAAAGGTAAAACCACAACAAATCCAGCAGAAATCCAGGGAATCATCAATATTTACTTTGAGAACCTGTACTCTAATAAAATAGAAAATACAGAAGAAATATACAGATCCCTAGATACATATGAATTGCCAAAATCAAATAAAGAAGATATAGAAATTCTAAGCACCCCAATAACAATGAGTGAAATTGAAAATATCATAAAAAACCTTATCAACAAAGAAAAGCCCAGGTCCTGATGGCTTCATTGCTGAATTTTACAAGACATTTAAAGAAGAACTATTGCCATTACAATTTAAACTCATCAAGGAAATTGAAAGGGAAGCAAGGCTTCCAAATTCGTTCCTGGAAGCAAGTGTTACTTTCATCCCCAAACCAGGGAAAGACCCAACCCCAAAAGAAAACTACAGACCAATCTCTCTAATAAACATAGATGCAAAAATTCTCAACAAGATACTGGCAAACAGAATACAGAGTGTCATCAAGAAAATCATACACCCTGACCAAGTCAGATTTATCCCAGGGATGCAAGGATGGTTCAACATCCATAAATCAATAAATGTAATACACTATATTAACAGACTCAAGGACAAAAAGCACATAATCATTTCAATAGATGCAGAAAAAGCATTTGACAAAATCCAACACCCAAGCATGATAAAAATGCTACAGAAAATTGGAATAGAAGGTCTTTATCTCAACCTGATTAAGGCTATCTATGAAAAACCAACAGCCAACATCACACTAAATGGTCAAACACTGAAAACTTTTAGGCTAAAATCAGGAATAAGTCAAGGATGCCCACTACCACCACTCTTGTTCAATATTGTTCTGGAAACATTAGCCATAACAATTAGAAAAGAGAAAGAAATCAAAGGAATAAAGATAGGAAAAGAAGTTAAAATATCATTATTTGCTGATGATATGATACTTTACATAGAAGATCCAAAAAATTCAGTCAAAAGTCTTCTAGACCTAATTGACAGATTCAGGAGAGTAGCTGGATACAAGGTCAACACTTAAAAACAATAGCCCTCTTATGCACAAATAGCAGACCCATTGAGAGAGAAATTGGGGAAATAATTCATTTTACAATAGCATCTGAAAAAATGAAATATCTAGGAATCAACCTAACAAAGGAAGGAAAAGACTTCTACACTCAAAACTATAGCACTTTGAAAAAGGAGATCAAAGAGGATATAACAAAAATGGAAAGACATCCCTTGTTCCTGGGTAGGAAGAACCAATATAGTGAAAATGGCCATACTTCCAAAGCTTCTATATAGATTTAATGCAATGCTGATTGAAATTCCAACAATATACTTCACAGAACTAGAGAAAACAATCCAAAAATTCATTTGGAAGCAGAAGAAACCTAGAATAGCAAAAGGAATTCTAGGCAATAGAGATATGGCTGGGTGTATCACAATCCCCAACTTGAAACTATACTACAAAGCTACTGTGATAAAAACAGCATGGTACTGCCAAAAAACTGACCTGAGGATCAGTGGAATAGATTAGCAGATGCAGAAACAACTCCAGACATATTCAACCACCTTATCTTTGACAAAGGAGCCAACCACCCTCATTGGAGGAAAGATAGCCTATTTAATAAATAGTGTTGGAAAAACTCGATTTCAACCTGCCAAAGATTAAAACAAGACCCATACCTATCACTACACACTAAACTAAGATCGAAGTGGATTAAAGATCTAAATATTAAGACAGAAACACTAAACTTGCTGGAAGATAAGTTAGGTAGAACTCTTGATGACATTGCCATAGGAAAAGACTTTATGAACAAATGTTCAGTAACTCTGGAACTATTACAAAGAATCAACAACTGGGAACTCAGCATATTAAAAAGCTTCTGCACTACAAGAGAAACTACCAACAGAGCTAAGAGACAACCTACAATATGGGAAGAAATTTTTAGCAGCTGTACCTCAGACAAAGGTCTGCTATTGAGAATATATAAAGAACTGAAAAAAATCAGAGCCCTCAAATTCAAAGACCCAATTCAAAAATGGGCATCTGAAATGAACAGACATTTCTCAGACAAAAAAAGTAAAAACAGCAAATAAATAAATGAAAAAATGTTCAACATCACTGGTCATTGGAGACATGCAGATGAAAACAACACTGAGATTCCACCTCACCCCACAAAGAATGGCTGCTATCAAGAAATCAACCAATAACAAATGCTGGCGGGGGTGTGGAGAGAAAGAAACCCTTCTCTATTGTTGGTAGGAGTGCAGACTGGTGCAACCACTGTGGAAATCAGTATGGAGATACCTCATAGAACTAGGACTACAGGGCCCATTTGACCCAGCTATTCCCCTACTGGGGATCTTCCCCAAAGAATTAAAAGAATCATACCACAGCAATGTATGTGCACCTATGTTTATAGCAGCACAGTTTGTAATAGCTAAAGCTTGGAAATAGCCCAAGTTCCCATCAACTGGAAACTGGATAAAGAAGATGTGGGTTTTTTTTTTTATCAAACGGAGTACTACTCAGCCATAAATAATGAGAAACTAGAGACATTTATAGCTAAATGGATGCATATTGAGGCCATATTCTTAAGTGAAATAAATAGAACACACATGTGTAAATACCAAATAGTTTCTCTAGTGTGAGAAACTGAAAGTGTAAATAGTGATGAAAATGATTAAAATGAATGATAATTTGAAATAAGAAAAGGTCCAAGGGTTTGGGGATGGCAGGAGGGGAAGGGAAAATGGAAGAAGGGAGAGGATAAATTATGAGAATGAAAAAAAAAAATGGAATCAAAATTTGTGTAAATAGAGAAGTGTGGAAGTGGGTGAAGGGCACACAGGTAATGGGAGAATAAATAAGAACTATGATACATAATGTTCAGGTACAAATACTCAATGATAAATGTAAATGTATTTTATACCTAAAATGTACCAGTAAATATGTAAAAAAGCTTTAGTCTTTATTTTCTGAATTTCTTGACCTTCTAAAGCTACTATATTAATGTACTATACTTCAAAAATTCAAAAGTACACCATTGATGAATACCACTGTATCTATAAAATGAAATTGTTTTGCAGTGTTAGGACACTATGGATATTAATAAAAATGTTATTCATAAAATTGAGACAAACTTCTAAAGAGCAACATTGAAATCACATAAAATGGCATCTCATAATTGGGTGTTTTACTTTGTTCAAGTTCATACTTTAGGTATTTTTCTAAAGTTGCCACTTTTTAATGTGGTCAGTTTAGTTTTTACCCTTGTATCACAGATATTTTATTCCAATATTCTTTCTCAGGAGGTTTAACCATGCAATATATATAATATATATATATATTATATATTTAAATCCATGTGCAAATACATATAAAATTTATAGTATTCTGTCATTTATCACATACATACAAATACAAGATAAAAATGAAAAAAGAAATTGTTAAATATATTTACCATGTGAAAAATGCTGCGTATTAAATGTATTTATTTTTACACATTTGAATTTTAAAATAAATAGAAGGAAACAAGGTGACATTGTGAAAGTAAAGATCAGATCTTTACTAGACACTATGCCTCCCAGTGATTCTATATTGTGATGTATAGAAAAATTAAATGCAACACCAAGTTTAGATACTAAAAATACTTGTTTTTGATTAAATCTTAAAGTATTTTAAGACAACCATATCGTAATTTCAAGCCAAGTATATAAGCAATTATCATAAATTTAATAATTAACAATTACTAAATATGACATAATTTTTTAAGATTTTGTTTTGAATGCCCAATAGAAATGTGATTTCTCATAGAAAAGCATACCGATTTTTTGCCATGCAGTCAAAATTACAAGTGTTTTTTGATTTATGTATAAGAAATATGAGCCATTATTATTAAAATTTACCCCTGATATTATCTTAGGTATTTGGATTATCAGTAATTTTAAGGTAATTTTCTTATATCCCAAATCATATAAGTATTTGCAAGCTTTTAATCAGAATATCATTACACTAAAGGAAAAAATAATTTAATATAAGTATGCTTAGAACTGCTACAGTCTGATTCAAGGTCTCAAGGGCAAGTCTTAAGTAGCAGTGTAGCATTTCCTTGCCCATTCCTAACTACCTCATAACTCCAGCAAATGTTCCACTGTAGCCCTCGGCTGGAGTACAGATTATATATTTAAAGTGATTTGGTGTTGATGTACACTGGAACAAATGACTACTACTTAAGCTCATTAAACAAGAAGTTTAGTATATGAGGATATTTTAGACAAATCAAGAAAAGGTACTCATACCTAGTTGTCAATATAATCATTAAGAGTTCATTATTTTATTTCCATATATGTATGATATCACTATTTTTATTATACACCTAATTTTTATATTATTTTCTATTAGTAAAACAATAGTGACCCCAATTTTCCATTAATATCCTTCTATGTAAATGAGATGAAAGGTTGTCAAAAATGTTAATTGATAGAACTATTTGAAAGGTTTCACAACAGAAAAATTTGGAATTGAACTTGGCCACTCTTGAGGCACATTTAAACATGTGACCATGACATAAACAACCCAAAACAAACTTTATAATTTCTTCTCCAAAATAAAGTTAATTGCCTGCTATGTAAATCATTTAATTTGGCTAAAAATTATTTAAATATTATTTTCTATCTATTTTCAGAAGTTTGCATTGTGTAAGCAATTTTTTCAATTTCTAATATTGTATTCTTCTCCCTAGTGTTGAGATCATCTATTCATAGCTATTGGGTTATACTTTCTGTTTTAAGTAAAACATCTGTGTGTTACCACCTGCCTACAGCCACCTCTGCAAAAGCACAGATTCTGGCAAGCTCACAGTAGCAAACTGACACACCAGATATACATCGCTGTAGGTTGGATGAGGTTGAGCCATCTGTGGCACATGCTACTTATGGTCACTTCACAAAGATTATAGAGGTTGGAATAATATGGGAAAAGTAAAGTTAAGTAAAGACTAAATAAAACTTTTAAAAAAGGCATTCAATTTTGTGAAATTGTTTTTATTTCATTTTGTCTTGTGATTACATAGTTTTACAAAGACAAAAAATAGTATAATTTAATGCTATGTATTCATAGTTTCATCAAATTTCGTTTCATTGATTTAATTTTAGCAGCAGAATTATGACTATTTCAGTTATTGCTAAATAGTATATATCTATTTCTTCCTTTCTCACTCTTTTATTTTTTGGATTCTTTTTTAAACTTTCTATCAATGTGATATAGTATAAAAGGATATCTTTCAAATCTTAGTTCTTTCAATTTTGTATTGTATAATTGTAATTATACAATAATCGTGATATTATATAGCACTGGTTCCTATTTGCTAGATTGCATTTAGGATGGTTTCATTTTGATTGTGATAATTTTTTAATTAATTATAATGCTTTTCCACCTTTAAAAAATTTATTGTTCTAAAAAACTCAAAGTTTTTGAAGGTATTAACAAATTTTGTTATGTTCAAATAAGTATATATTTCTTACACTATTATATAACTAAAATTCAAATATTCACTTTCATGTTATTTATTTTATAGAATTAATTATTGGATCAAATGACATTTATTTCTACATTTTAGGTATGTGACTAAAATATGCATGTTAAATATATGAGTGCCTTTTACATATCAATGAGAAAAATGTTCTCATATTTTGGTAAAATATTCATAATACAACTGTAATTTAAAAAGTGAGAAGCAAGACTGACTGCATGTACTGTATGTACTTCTGGGCCAAGAAATACTGAAAGAATTTCCCTTTCTCTTGCCATCTACTGAAGTCTCTAGTATTGAGTGTGAGAACCATGTAACAGTTCATATCCTAAATCTTTAATCTTGCTATTTAGATATAACTTGCAGTAAGTAAAATTTGCCTATTTTAAATGTACTGATTTTGAACAGTATCTATTCCCAGGTAATTGTTTCACAATGATTAAGATAGAAAATATTTCAGCACCATAAAATTTTGTCAAACACACTCATACTTCACTAATCTATGGCCCAAGCCAACAGTGAATTATATTCTTGCAACAAGGATCAGTTTTATCTACTCTAAAATTTCATGTCAATATGAGTTTAACTATGTCTGCTCTGTTTTACTTTCTATTTTGACACTTAAAAATGTACTTTGTACTTTATATTATATACTTTTGTATGTACCATATATTATGTTTTTACTGGATACTTTTATAAATATCAATAATTTGTTTCTAAAAATTGTTGAGTTACATTTCATTTTTTTGTTGAACTGCAACCTAAACATTTATGGGATTGATTGGGAATTCTTTTTGGTCATTAACTATTTTTTAGTTTTATGAGTTTACGTTTGCAGTACATAATGATCACATTCATCGTGGGGAGTTAGAACAAGTATATATACACCATAATTCTTTTAAAAATTAATTTTACTGGTAAATTTTACATATACAATGTGGTGGCTTTCATTATTAGGAATTTGAACCTTTACATAATGTATCTTGGTTCTTATTTTTTTCCCCATTCCTCTATCCTCCCTTCAACCCCTCCATGCCTTGCTATTTACAAAGACTTTATTTCCATTTTTTTCTTTTCTCATATTTATTCCTTTTCCTTCTTTCCTTTCCCATTTGCCTCCAATTTCCCCTTATCCTTCAAACCTTTTCTTCCTATTTCACATTGTCTATTATACATTTTGATCTTTTTTACACTTTCAGTTTCTCACACCAGAGAAACTATTCGGTATTTAAACATGTGTGTCCTATTTATTTCACTTAAGAGTATCATCTCAATGTGCATTCATTTTGCTATATGTCTAGTTTCTCATTCATTATGGCTGAGTGGTACTCCATTTTATAAAATAAAAAATACATTTTCTCTATCCAAACAGCAATGGGGCTGTTTCCAAGTTTTATCTATAATAAACTCTTCAGCTATGAACATGGGTGCACATATATCACTGTGGTATGATTCTTTTAATTCTTTGGGGAAGATACCCAGGAGGGGAATAGCTGGGTCAAATGGGACTTCCAGTCCTAGTTCTATGAGGTATCTCCATACTGATTTCCACAGTGGTTGCACCAGTCTACACTCACACCAGCAGGGGGGCAGGGTTCCTCTTTCCCCACAGCCCTGACAACATTTTTTAGTGGTTGATTTCATGATAGAAACCATTTGTGGAGTGAGGTGGAATCTCAGCTTTGTTTTCATTTGCATCTCTTGAATGACTAGTGATGTTGAACATTTTTTCATGTTTATTTGCTATTTCTACTTCTTTGTCTGAGAAATGTCTGTTCATTTCAGATGCCCATTTTTGGATTGGGTCTTTAAATTTCAGAGGTCTGATTTTTTTAAGTTCTTTATAGATTCATGATAGTAGATCTTTGTCTGAGGAACAGCAGGTGAAGATTTTTTCCCACATTGTGGGTTGTCTCTTCACACTGTTGGTGGTTTCTCCTGCTGTGCAGAAGCTTTTTAATAAGAAGAGATCCCACTTGTTGATAGTTTGTGCTAGCTAATGGGAAAATGAAGTTTTGTTCATAAACTCTTTTCCTACATCAATGTCTTCAAGAGTTCTGCCTAACCTCTGTTCCAGCCGATACAACATTTCTATTTTAATATTTAGATTCTTAATACCTTTCAATTTTAGTTGAGTGCATGGTGAGAGATATAGGTCTAGTTTTCATCTTTGGCAAGTTGAAACCCTATTTTTCCAGCACCATTTATTAAAGAGGCTATCTTTCCTCCAGTGAGGAAAAGAGGCTATCTTTCCTCCAGTGGCTCCTTTATTGAAGATGAGTTGGCTGAATGTGTATGGAGTTGTTTCTAGATCTTCTAACCTGTTCCACTAGTCCTCAGGTCTGTTTCTTTGCCAGTGCCATGCTGTTCTTATAACAGTAGCTTTGTAGTATAGTTTCAAATTAGGGGCTGTGATACTCCCTGCCATGTCTCTGTTCACGAGAATTGCTTTTGCTATTCTGGGTCTCTTTTCATTCCAATGAATTTTTGGATTATTTTCTCAAGTTCCACGAAGCATGCTGCTGGGATTTCAATTGGGATTGCATTGAATGCATATAACAGTTTGGAAGTATGGCCATTTTCACTATGTTGGTCCTCCTACCCAGGAGTAGGGGATGTCTTTCCATTTTCTGATATCATCTGCAATCTCTCTTTTCAGAGTGCTATAGTTTTCAGAAAAGAGGTCTTTGATTTCTTTTGTTAGGTTGATTCCTAGGTATTTCAGTTTTTTGGATTCTATTGTGAAAGGAATTGTTTGCCCTGTTTCTCTCTCAGCTAGTCTACTTTTAGTGTAGAAGAAAGCTATTGATTTTTGTGTGTTGACTTTCTATCCAGCTACTTTACTGAATTCGGTTATTAAGTCTAGAAAACTTTTGGTGGTGTTCTTTGGGTTTTCTGTATACAATATCATGTCTTTGCAAGTAACGATAATTTGACTTCTTCATTTCCTATCTTTATTCCTTTTATTTTTTTCTCTTGTATAATTCCCATGGCTAATGTTTCCAAAACTATATTGAACAGGAGTGGCGATAGTGGACATCCTTGTCTTGTTCCTGATTTTAGCATGAAGTATTTCAGTTTTTGACCATTTAGGATGATATTGACTGTTGTTTTTTTTCTTTTTTCTTTTTTTTTTTTTGGTACTGGGGATCAAACTCTGGTCCTTGAGCTTGCGCACAAACAGCAAAACCGCTGAGCTAAATCCCCGGCCCTGGCTGTTGGTTTTTCATAGATGGCTTTTATCAGATTGAGGTAGAGACCATCTATTCCAATTTTTTGTAGGGTTTTTATCATAAATGTATGTTGGATTTTGTCAAATGTTTTTTCTGCATCTATTGAGATGATCATGTGGTTTTTGTCCTTGGCTCTATTGATATAGTGTATCACATTGATTGATTTGCATATGTTGAACCAGCCTGCATCCTTGGGATTAATCCCACTTGGTCAGGGTGTATGATCTTCTTGATGATCTTTTGCATTCTATTTTCCAGAAACTTATTAAGGATTTTTGCATCTATGTTCATTAGTGAGATTGGCCTGTAGTTCTCTTTTTCAGTTGAGTCTTTTTCAGTTGTGTCTTTCTCTACTTTTTGGATCAAGTTTATGCTTGCTTCCAGGAAAGAATTTGGGAATAATGTTTTCCTTTCAATTTCATTAAAGAGTTTAAACAGTAGTGAAAATATATCTTGTCTAAATGTTTTGTAGAATTCAGCAGTGAAGCCACCAGGACCCAGGCTTTTCTTAGTTGGTAAGATTTTAATTACATTTTCAATTTCATTGATTGATATTGTGTTGTTTAGAATTTGTACTTCTTCATTCAATTTTGGTGATTCATATGTATCTATAAATTTGTCCATTTCTTCTGTGTTTTCCATCTTATTGCTGTATAGATTCTCAAAGTAGGTATCGATGATCCTTTGATTTCTGCTTGGTCCATTGTAATTTCCCCATTTTCATTCCTATTTCATGAATTTGTGTCTTTTCTTTCCTTTCTTTGTTATGGTTGGTTAAGGGTTTGTCAATTTGTTTATTCTTTCAAAGAACCAACTCTCTGCTTCATTGATTTTTTGTATGGTTCTCTTAGTCTCCACTGCATTGATTTCTGCTCTGATTCTTATAATTTCCTCCCTTGTGTGAGCTTTGGTTTGGCCAGTCTTCTTTTTCTAGAAGCTGGAAGTTCAGCATTGGGTCATTTAAATTGATCTCACTCTGTTTTCCTAATATGAGTATTCACTTCTATGAATTTCCCTTCTAAGACTGCTTTCATTGTGTCCCATATATTCCAATATGTTGTACTGACATTGACATTGTCATTTAATTGTAGAAGTTGTCTTATTTCTTCTTTTTTTGCTTGAATTTTTTTTTTTTTGGTACCAAGGATCTAACTCAGGTTCTTGTGCTTGCAGGGCAGGCAGTGGAACTACTGAGCTAAATCCCCAGCCCATTGCTTGCATTTTTATAAAGCTTTTATTGATGTCAATTAAATTGTACAAAGTGCACTGTTAGATAAATTTTAATCAGTACAATCAAATAATACATTTATCTATCACTCCAAAACTTTTCTTCTATTTGTCCATCTCTCATCTGTTATTGGGCACTGATCTCCTTCCTGATACTATAGGTGTACACTTTCTGGAATTTATTTTCATGAAATCACACAGTTGGTACTCTTGTTTTGTTGCTTTTCTTTTACTCAGCATTAATAGTTTGGAATTAACCTATATTGTTTTACTTATCAATAGTTCATTCCTCTTTTTATTACTGTGTGGGAAGTATTACATTGTGTGGATATGCCACAATTTACTCATTTGTCTATTGATGGACATGTTGGTTGTGAACCATTGGTTTTTCAGAAGTGTGTTGTTCAATTTCCAGGTGTTTATGAAAGTCTTGAGGTTTCTTTTGGTATTGATTTCCAATTTCATTCCACTGTGGTCTGATAATATATAGAGGATAACTTCAATTCCTTTGCACTTACTTAAACATGTTCTTTGAGTAAGTATGTGGTCTATTTTGGAGAACAACCCATGTGCAGCTGAAAAGAATGTATATTCTGATTTTGTGGGATGGAATACTCTGTAAACATCTGCTAAGTTCATTTGTTCAATAGTTTGATTTAATTCTAGTATTTTATTGTTTAATTTTTGCCTAGTTGATCTATTTGTGACAGTGGGGTATTAAGTCCTCCACAACTATTGTATTAGTGCTTGTTTGATTTTTTTTGTGTCCATTTGTATTTGTTTTACATATTTGGATGCACTAGCATTTGATGCATATATATTTATGATTGTCATCTATTCCTCTTGGATTTTTTTCCTTTACAAGGATGTAGTGGCCTTCTTTGTCTCCCTTAATTAGTCTTGGTTTGAAATCCATTTGATCTGCAAAGAGGATAGCTACTCTTGCTTTTTGGGGGGGTTCCTGTTGAATAGAGTTCCCGTTGAATTTCCACCCTTTAACTTTCAGTCTATGAGGTTTTTTTTTAATTGTTTTTCTTTTATGTACCATATTGTTGGATCTTGCTTCTTGACTCATTCTGCCAGTCTATTTCTTTTGATTGGTGAATTGAGATCATTAACATTGATGTTTATAATTGATATCTATTGACTTATCCTTGTCATGACCTTTTCCTGTTGTCGAATTCTCTGCCTTTGCATTTAATTTCTTGTCTTGCCTCACTGATTCATTCTGCTGGGCTTCCTGGAGTTGTGATGCTCACTGTCTTTTCCTAGGATATTGTCTAAAATTGTTTGGAGTGATGGTTTGGTATCCCTCAAGTGTTCTTTGTCATGAAAACATCTTATTTTTCCATCAATTTTGAATGATAATTTTTCAGTGTACATCAATATGGGTTGGATGCTGTTTTCTTTTAGTCCTTGAAATACTTCACTCCAGGCTCTCCTTGACTTGAGGGTTTGTTGTGAGAACTCTGCTGTGATTCTGATGGGCTTCTCTTTGCATGTGATTTGTTTCTTTTCTCTAACTGCTTGTAGCATTTTGTTCATTTGTTGGGTTTCTGGAATCTTCCCTATTATATGCCTTTATGTAGACATATTTTTATCAGAGCTTGTTGGAGTCCTATATGTCTCATTTATCTATAAGTCAAATTATTTTCCTCTGAATGGGATGTTTTCTGCCATTACTTCTGTGAACAGATTTTTTATGTTGTTTGCACTATCTCCTGCTTTCATTGACTCCAATCAGTCTTATGTTATTCTTCTTTGCATCTTCTAGCAGCTGCTGGATTGATTTCTTATGATCCTTTACTATTTTTTTTTTTTTTTTGGTACTAAGGATCGAATTCCGGAACCTTGCACTTACAAGTCAGGTGGTGGAACCACTGAGCTAAATAACCGGCCTAGTCCTTTACTAATTTTAAGAAATTTTTCTTTTTCTGGTCACTAATTGCACTCCTGTCTTCCATGTCTGAAATTCTGTCCTCACATTGACTCATTCTGTTGTGTATACTTTCAATGGAGTTTTCAATCTCCTGGATATCTGCTTGTATCTGTTTTATGGATTCCATTTGTTTCCTATGCTGGGTTTCCATCATGTTCCTCAGCTCCTCTATTTTTTTATCTGCATCTGCTCTAGTTATTAATCATGTCTTTCACAATCTCTGTTTTAATCTGAGAAATTATTTCTGATTTTATTTTTTCCAGATCCTCTTTCTTTACCAGTTCAAGGAGTCTAGATGGTTGAGTATCAGATTCTTCCATCTTGTTGCCCCTTGGGGTTGCCTTAAGTGATCTGGAAGTCTGATTTTGAATCTTGTTTAGGTTTCTTCTCATTTCAACAGATGCAGTATGCTGTGCTTTTGTTGAGATGATTCTTTCTGTTTTTCTGTTTTTTGGTACCAGGATTGAACTTGAGACCTTGTGCTTGTGATACAGGCAGGGAGCCACTGAGCTAACTCCCTGGCCATGAGGTGACTCTTTGCTAGCACAGTGGGTTTCAATTTTCAACAAGCCTCAGAGAGGCCTTCTCTCTGTTGCTCACCGCTGCACCTATTCCTAGGTTTAGAACGGCAGCCTTCTTGATCCCTGCACTGCACTGTTGTCCAGACAGGGTTCTGGCTGGGGCCTGTGAACACTTAGAATGGTTTCTGAGCATGCCTCTGGGGGGGCCTGCTCACCTGCATAGCTGTTGTCTGGGAGGGCCTTTGGCTGGGGGCTGTGCACCTTTGTCACTGGTGTCTGAGCCAGCTTCTGGCTGTGGTGGCATGCACTTACCAATGGTATCTCAGTGTGCTTCTGGCTGTGGGATGCATGCCTGCACAGCTGTTTTCCAGGCAGGCCTTAGGTTGTGCACCTAAGCTGCTGGTGTCTAGCCACACCATTTTATTAAAATTCATAATAACTGTGGTTTTTCTTTTCTTGTCTAGCCTTGGTATTGTTCTAATCCTAGTCTTATCAGTTGCATTTAAAAGTATATTGCCTCTTCAGTTTTTGAAAGTTTTGGCACAATATTGTGAATCATTCTTTAAATGTTTAGAAGAAGGTGGCAGTGAAATCTTCAAAATGTGAGCTATAATTTATGGAAGTCTTTTTATCAGTGATTCAATCATACTGTCATACATTTGGTTTCTTCATTATTAAGGCTTGGTTGGTTAATTGTATATTTTTTTCTCCTAAGTGATTCAAAATTTAGAGTACAACTGTTGATAGCAATTTTTGTTACCCTTGAATTCTTACAGTACCAATTGTAATGTTTACCTTTTATTTCTAATTTTATTTATTTAAATATACTTTTTTTCACTTAGTGTTACTAAACATTTGTTGTTGTTTATCTTCCTAAAATCAAACTCTTATCTCTGTTGGTCTTTTCTATTCTTTTACTCTAATCTTCACTTATTTCTGCTATGAATTTAATTATTATTTTCTAATAACTTTTTGTTTGGTTTCTTCTTTTTCTATTTTCCTGAGGAATAATTTTTGGTTCTTATTGATTAGAGGGCTTTTATTTTTATTGCATTTTTTCTTTGTTTGTTTGTTTTTGGTACCATGGATTGAACTCAGGACCTTGCATTTGTGAGGCATGTGGCGGAACCACTGACCTAAATTCTCAGCCCTTTATTGCTTTTTTGCTATAAATTTCTTTTTATAATTCTACTATAACTCAAAATTTTTATTTTATTATCTAGCCCTATAATTTTGGCTATGATAATAGTAATCTAATGATAGCTTGTTAATTTAGTAGGGATTTCCATGATTACCGATAATTTTAACAGTTTTTCTCATTAGGTGTCTTCTATAAACATCTTTTTTTATTTTTTCATTGATATTTGGTATACACAGAATTATTGTGCAAGTGATAGACCATATTTACACAAGGATTTCAGTCATCTATAAACTTAATGAAAGGACTTAGCATAGCTCTAGTTTTGGCTAGCTTGAATATGTCTCAGTTTGGAAGAATAACTTAGACTCAGAAGAAAATGTGAAAATATATTGGTGAGGGACAACCTACTTTCTGTTTCCCCTTCTGTCTCTCTTAGGCCGAAGCTTTCTTTCTCCCAATAAATTTTTCCTACTCTTAACCACCATTGTTCCTAGAATTCATTCTTTGATTTTAGAGAACATGAACTCACATTTCAGAAATCTGTTAGGTTTGGGAGTTACATCTCTTCCCCCTATATCATTTTGGAGGTCTTCCACTGAGATTACTGGTCAGAAGTTTGAAAACCAAAACTAGAAAGGTAACTGGGCTATGAGGACAGCCAATATTTTGGCCCTGGGCCCTCAATGTCAACAAAGATCCAGGACACAAAGGAACCTTTCCTACAAGATTCTACATCTTTAACTCAAAGCTATACAGCTACCAAGATGACAATGCCTGGCACCTATCAAGGGCCTTGAGATATGCTCTGCAGAGTAATTCTAACTGCTAATCACAACTACAACCCTCTTCAGCTGGAAGTAGCCAGAACTGTCTTCTCCCTTTGTCCCCTCACAGCAGTTAGGAGTACTTCTTCAGAGGGGGGAATATAATAGATAGTTAAGTTAATTAGATATCTTGTTGGCAAGTAGACAGGACCTCCCTTAAGGAGCCAGCCCTGGGGAACCAACACAGCAAGGAATTAACATGGAGACCAATTGAGGCACATTCACTGGTTAGCATTATAAAAAGGAAAAGAAGTACTACTTCCTGTAGAGATAGCAGTGATTGATATTCTAAATGGGATATTCCTTGTATGTGACTTGTCTTCCCACTTGATCCCCTATTAATCAATATTACCTGGTGACTGTACTTGTAATCTTATTGGTTGGTCATGGTTTTTCCCACCTCATAAATTCTCATTGGGTCTTACAGTTTTATCCCACTTTGTACCTGCCTCACCACATGGCTTTGCTGTATAAAACATCTTTGAAAAGTAGGGTGGGCAAACAACCCACTTTCTGGGTTCCCCTTCTGTCTCTCTTAGGCAGAAGCTTTATTTCCCCCCCAAAAAATTTCCTGCTCTTAAAAAAATAATATATATTAGTGAATAATGACAACATGGAAAATAAATTTTTCCCAAAATCAAGCATATATAAGAACAGGAATGCTACTATTGTTCTTGTCCAAAATTAACCTCATTTCTCCCTCACATACAACATTTACCTTGCATATATACACCTTTACATGGTTATTAGCATCAAAAGTAATCCATCAAAGGAAATGTGAGAAAAAATCAGAGGACTATATAAATGTTGCCACATACACATAGACACACACACTCACACATGCACACACACACAACCAGACTATTTCTGCAGGACAGTGATAAAAATGATACCTAAGGTCTGTAATTGTTTATATTGTAAAGATTTTATGTTCTAAGCTTTTCTACAATAAACTCTATTTTTTAATCTCTTAGGACTACTAAAATGATGCAGTTTTTATTTCTATTATTCTATATTCTTTAAAAAATAATGCTAACAATAGCTTGTTAATATTTTTAACTTCATATTTCTAAATTATGATAATATCCAGGAAAATAAGATAGGAAAAAATCTGAACCTAATTCTAGTTAATCATTTTTTATTATTATTTATAAGTTTGAGAATCTGACCAAATTCCACAGAATAGAAAAAAATTTTTAATTTATATATATATTTATTGGTACATATTAGGTATGAAATACATTTACATTTATCATTGGGTGTTTGTACCAGAACATGATGTATCTTAGTTGTTATTTTTTTTTCCCATGACCTGTGCATCCTTCACCCCCTCCACAATTCCCTATGTACACAGATTTTGATTCCATTTTTTTTTTTCATTCTCATAATTTATCCTCTCCCTTCTTCCATTTTCCCTTCCCCTCCTGCCATCCCCAAACCCTTGGACCTTTTCTTATTTCAAATTATCATTCATTTTAATCATTTTCATCACTATTTACACTTTCAGTTTCTCACACTAGAGAAACTATTTGGTATTTACACATGTGTGTTCTATTTATTTCACTTAAGAATATGGCCTCAATATGCATCCATTTAGCTATAAATGTCTCTAGTTTCTCATTATTTATGGCTGAGTAGTACTCCGTTTGATAAAAAAAAAAACCCACATCTTCTTTATCCAGTTTCCAGTTGATGGGAACTTGGGCTATTTCCAAGCTTTAGCTATTACAAACTGTGCTGCTATAAACATAGGTGCACATACATTGCTGTGGTATGATTCTTTTAATTCTTTGGGGAAGATCCCCAGTAGGGGAATAGCTGGGTCAAATGGGCCCTGTAGTCCTAGTTCTATGAGGTATCTCCATACTGATTTCCACAGTGGTTGCACCAGTCTGCACTCCTACCAACAATAGAGAAGGGTTTCTTTCTCTCCACACCCCCGCCAGCATTTGTTATTGGTTGATTTCTTGATAGCAGCCATTCTTTGTGGGGTGAGGTGGAATCTCAGTGTTGTTTTCATCTGCATGTCTCCAATGACCAGTGATGTTGAACATTTTTTCATTTATTTATTTGCTGTTTTTACTTTTTTGTCTGAGAAATGTCTGTTCATTTCAGATGCCCATTTTTGAATTGGGTCTTTGAATTTGAGGGCTCTGATTTTTTTCAGTTCTTTATATATTCTCAATAGCAGACCTTTGTCTGAGGTACAGCTGCTAAAAATTTCTTCCCATATTGTAGGTTGTCTCTTAGCTCTGTTGGTAGTTTCTCTTGTAGTGCAGAAGCTTTTTAATATGCTGAGTTCCCAGTTGTTGATTCTTTGTAATAGTTCCAGAGCTACTGAACATTTGTTCATAAAGTCTTTTCCTATGGCAATGTCATCAAGAGTTCTACCTAACTTATCTTCCAGCAAGTTTAGTGTTTCTGTCTTAATATTTAGATCTTTAATCCACTTTGATCTTAGTTTAGTGTGTAGTGATAGGTATGGGTCTTGTTTTAATCTTTGGCAGGTTGAAATCGAGTTTTTCCAACACTATTTATTAAATAGGCTATCTTTCCTCCAATGAGGGTGGTTGGCTCCTTTGTCAAAGATAAGGTGGTTGAATATGTCTGGAGTTGTTTCTGCATCTGCTAATCTATTCCACTGATCCTCAGGTCAGTTTTTTGGCAGTACCATGCTGTTTTTATCACAGTAGCTTTGTAGTATAGTTTCAAGTTGGGGATTGTGATACACCCAGCCATATCTCTATTGCCTAGAATTCCTTTTGCTATTCTAGGTTTCTTCTGCTTCCAAATGAATTTTTGGATTGTTTTCTCTAGTTCTGTGAAGTATATTGTTGGAATTTCAATCAGCATTGCATTAAATCTATATAGAAGCTTTGGAAGTATGGCCATTTTCACTATATTGGTTCTTCCTACCCAGGAACAAGGGATGTCTTTCCATTTTTGTTATATCCTCTTTGATCTCCTTTTTCAAAGTGCTATAGTTTTGAGTGTAGAAGTCTTTTCCTTCCTTTGTTAGGTTGATTCCTAGATATTTCATTTTTTCAGATGCTATTGTAAAATGAATTATTTCCCCAATTTCTCTCTCAATGGGTCTGCTATTTGTGCATAAGAGGGCTATTGTTTTTAAGTGTTGACCTTGTATCCAGCTACTCTCCTGAATCTGTCAATTAGGTCTAGAAGACTTTTGACTGAATTTTTTGGATCTTCTATGTAAAGTATCATATCATCAGCAAATAATGATATTTTAACTTCTTTTCCTATCTTTATTCCTTTGATTTCTTTCTCTTTTCTAATTGTTATGGCTAATGTTTCCAGAACAATATTGAACAAGAGTGGTGGTAGTGGGCATCCTTGACTTATTCCTGATTTTAGCCTAAAAGTTTTCAGTGTTTGACCATTTAGTGTGATGTTGGCTGTTGGTTTTTCATAGATAGCCTTAATCAGGTTGAGATAAAGACCTTCTATTCCAATTTTCTGTAGCATTTTTATCATGCTTGGGTGTTGGATTTTGTCAAATGCTTTTTCTGCATCTATTGAAATGATTATGTGCTTTTTGTCCTTGAGTCTGTTAATATAGTGTATTACATTTATTGATTTATGGATGTTGAACCATCCTTGCATCCCTGGGATAAATCTGACTTGGTCAGGGTGTATGATTTTCTTGATGACACTCTGTATTCTGTTTGCCAGTATCTTGTTGAGAATTTTTGCATCTATGTTTATTAGAGAGATTGGTCTGTAGTTTTCTTTTGGGTTGGGTCTTTCCCTGGTTTGGGGATGAAAGTAACACTTGCTTCCAGGAACGAATTTGGAAGCCTTGCTTCCCTTTCAATTTCCTTGATGAGTTTAAATTGTAATGGCAATAGTTCTTCTTTAAATGTCTTGTAAAATTCAGCAATGAAGCCATCAGGACCTGGGCTTTTCTTTGTTGATAAGGTTTTTTATGATATTTTCACTCATTGTTATTGGAGTGTTTAGAATTTCTATGTCTTCTTCATTTAGTTTTGGCAATTCATATGTATCTAGGAATCTGTACATTTCTTCTGTGTTTTCCATTTTATTAGAGTACAGGTTCTCAAAGTAGATATTGATGATTCTCTGGATTTCTGTTGAGTCTATTTTGACTTCACATTTTTCATTCTTAATTGCATGGATTTGCACCTTTTATTTTCTTTTTTTTTGATAAGGTTGGCTAAAGGTTTATCAATTTTATTCATTCTTTCAAAAAATCAACTCTTTGATTGATTGATTTTTTGTATCCTCTATTTCTGCTTGGATATTTATAATTTCCTTTATTCTATGAGCTTTGGATTTGTTATGCTCTTCTTTTTCTAGGAGCTTGAGGTTCTGCATTAGATTATTTAACTGAGTTCTCTCTGTTGTCCTAATATGGGCATTCACTGTTATGAATTTCCTGCATAGAACTGTTTTCATTGTGTCCCACAGATTCATGTATGTTGTACTGGCATTCTCACTTACTTGTAGAAACTGTCTAATTTCTTCTTTAATTTCCTCTGTCACCCCTTGGTTGTTCAGGAGTGTGTTGTTCAATTTCCATGTGTTTGTGTGAGTTTTGTGGTTTCTTATGTTATTGATCTCCAATTGTTTTGCACTATGGTCTGATAATATACAGGGGATAACTTCAATTCTTTTACATTTGCTTATGTCCTATGATCTAGCATGTGATCTATTTTGGAGAATGACCCGTGTGCAACAGAAAAGAATGTGTATTCTGATTTTGTGGGGTGGAATGCTGTAAACATCTATTAAGTCCATTTGTTCAATAGCTTGGTTCAGTTCTACAATTTCATTGTTAATTTTTTTCTAGTTGATCTGTCATTTGTGAAGGACAGTTGTTGAGGTCCCCCAGTACAATTTTATTAGTTCTTATTTGGTTTTTCATGTACATTAATACTCGTGGGCATTCTTATTTGGTGCATAAATATTTAGGATTGTCATCTCTTCCTCTTGGATTGTTCCCTTCACAAGGATGTAGTTACCATCTTTGTCTCTCTTAATTAGTTTTGGTATGAAATCTACTTTGTCTGCAAATAAGATTGCTACTCCTGCTTTTTGGGGGGTTCCTGTGACATGGAGAACTGTTTTCCATCCTTTTACTTTCAGTCTATGGATTTCCTTTTGAGTTAGGTGTGTTTCTTGTATACAACATATTGCTGGGTTTTGCTTCTTAATCCATTCTGTCAGTCTATTTCTTTTGATCAGTGAATTGAGGCCAGCAACATTGATAGTTATAATTGAGAGATATTGATTCATCCTTGTCATGGTGTTTTCCTGTTGTTGGCTCTTTTATTTCTTATTTTCCCCCTTTTCACTTTACTGTCTTACCTTGCATGGTGCCTTCTCTCTGTTGGGCCTCATGGAGTTGTTACCTTCATTGTCTTTTTCTAGGATATTGCTTAAAATTGTTTGGAATGCTGGTTTGGTGTTCACAAAATTTCTCAGGTGTTTTTGTCATGAAAGTATCTAATTTCCCCATCAATTTTGAAAGATAATTTTGCTGGATGCAACAGTCTAGTTTGGAAGTTATTTTCTTTTAGGGCTTGAAATACTTCACTCCAGTCTCTCCTTGATTTGAGGGTTTGTGTTGAGAAATCTGCCATGATACTGATGGGCTTTCCTTTGTAGGTGATTTGTTTCTTTCTCTAACTGCCTGTAGAATTTTGTTCTTCTGTTGGGTTTCTGGGATCTTGGCTGTTATTCATCTAGTTGTAGATTCTTTTTGATCATGGCTATTTGGAGTTCTATATGCCTCACTCATCTGTATGTCCAATTATCTACCTCTGTCTTGAAAGTTTTTTCCTATTACTTTTGGGAACAGTTTTTTATGTCAATCGTACTTTCTCCTGTCTTATCGGGGACTCCTGTCCAACTTATGTTATTCTTCTTTGCATCATCTAGCAACTGTTGGATTGATTTTTCATGGTCCCTTACTACCTTTAGGAAATCTCTGTTTTCATGGTCCTTAACTGCAATCCTGTCTTCTATATCTGATTTTCTGTCCTCAGATTCTCTTAGTCTGCTCTGCATGCTTTCAATGGAGTTTTAATCTCCTGAATATCTGTTTGAATCTGTTTCATGGATTCCATTTCTTTCTTATATTGGGTGATCATGGCTTCCATTTCTTTCTTATGCTGGGCATTCATGGCTTCCAGCATGTTTCTGATCTCATCTATTTTCTTATCTGTTTCTGCTCTAGAACCTCTAATCATGTCTTTCACTCTGCTCACCATCCTGCATTTATCTGGGAGATTATTCCTGCTTTGAATTTTTCTAGAGCCTCATGCATCTGCTTTGTTACTTCCTGTGCTATCAGTTCAGGGTGTCCAAGTGGTTGCTTATCAGATTTTTCCACCTCATTTCCCCCAGAATTTCCTTTTTGTGGCATGGAAGCCTACGTTTGTGCTTTGCTTAAGTGTCTTCTCATTTTTGTTTTTGGTACTGTCCTTGGTTTAATTCCTTGGTTGATATTTCAAAATTGCTTAATGTGGGTATCTTTGTTGCTTGTGTTTAAAACCCTTGTGGAATGATTGCTTTTCAGAAGTGTCTTCCAGATGTAGTTTGTGTTTGGGTTTTGAGACTCTAATGACTCTAAGGCTATTTTATATTTCTTATACCAGGAAGGAAAACTAATTAGATCAATCACAACATGTTACCCAAATGACATAGTCAGCAATACCATAGCATCAAGCACAGCTTAGTAAATGACCATTTGTGGTAATTATTAATCATCACATTTATCACTGTGAGTTAAATTAAAACCGAGGACCAGCCCAATATAAGTTTATAATGAATAAACTCTTCAATATAGCATCTTTCCCCTTCGGTTGTGGGAGTTAAAAGGAGTTGGGGAGGGACAGAGAGGTAGAAAGATCAGGTAAGATTAACGGTGAGGCCAGAAGACACAGAAAGACTACACAAACTCTAAGAAGTAGTTAAAAGCAAGAGGAAAAGGAGAATGAAAGAACAAAGATGTGAATAGAATCACCTAACAGCAACAGGGAGGCTTGATACCGAATTTACTTTCCTTTAAACCTACTGATAATCAAGAAAAGGAAAAAGAGAAGACAAGAACAATAAGGGAGAAATCCAAATTCAGTGCAGAAATGAACAAATGGTGAGATGAGGAGCAATGTGGGACAGCAAGAGAATGAGTGAAAGAGAGAGAAAGAAAGAAAAGAAAAAAAAGTAAAAATTTCAAGAGTAGAAAAAAGTAAAAATTAAGAATTAAAAATAAAAGAAAAACATTTTTTTTCTTTTTTGCAAATAACAAAAAATAAAAATTATGGGGCTCCTTCAGGGTATGTCTCTGCTGTCACAGTAGGCAACGTAGGAATCCGTGTGCATATATGAGTCAAAGAGTCTCAGCAAGCCAGCAGCAGACCAAGTACAGTGGTCTGATGTGCCTTTATTGTAGAGATTCTCTTTACTTTCCTGCTGAGCTTCAATTTTCATCGAGCAGCCTGAGAATCCCTCTTTCTGTTACTAACTTCTGCTCTATCTTATGGCACTCAGGACGAGGGTCTTTATAATCCCCTGTGCCTCTGTAGTGCGGGACAAGGTAACAGAAAAGCCAGAAGGCCAGTGGCGGGCACTGGAGTTGCCGGGGGGGGGGGGGGCACTTGGCCTTGGAGGCGCTGGTGTGGCTAAGCGGACCTCACTGTGGCGTGAGGTGGGCGGGGCCCTGGACAGCCGCGGAGCTTCAAGCTGCTTGTCTCACCTGCCTGGTCACTGCTGGGAGAGAGTCAGATGGGAGCGGGGCTGCAACTGTGCCTGGGACCTCACTGTGGGGTGGGAGGGGCCCAGGATGGCAGTGGAGCTTCAAGCTGCTTGTCTCACCTGAAAGATTGAAGTTTTAATAGGCACCAAAGTACTTTTAATGAATGGTCTGAAAGATCATCTACTATGTGATGTTTTGATGTGAATAAGCAGTAAAGGTATGCTTAAGAAGAGTGCTCTCCCTTCTCATTGTTATGAAAATTTTCCAAACTAATCCATTGTGGGTATTGTCTTAGTAAGTTTATGTTTTACAACAAAAATATCTTCAACTGGGGAATTCATAAATAACAGCAAATTACTTCTCACAATTCTGGAAGATGAGAGGTCCAAGATGCAAATGCCCTGAGGATCTGGTCTTTAGTTTTACAATGGCACCTTGTTGCTTCCCCCTATAGAAGGAATGAAAGCTGTGTTTTCACATGGTGGAACAGTTGGAAGAGGGAAACTTGCCTTCTCAAGCCCTTTTCTAAGGCACAACTTTATTCATGAAACATAGCTTCTAAAGATACTACTTTTTTTTGGTTCTGGGGATCGAACTCAGGACTGTGTGCTTGCAAGGCAGGCAGCGACACCACTGAGCTAAATTCCTCACCCCCAAGATATTACTTTTTAATAATGTTGCATGGATGATTGAGCTAGAACATGAATTTTGGAGCATGCACAAGCATACAAACCATCACAGATATATTCCCCATTAAAAGATTCATTAATTATCCTTAAAGAATACTTAGACTTATCCAGACCTAATTAGTCCCCCAGATTCATATAATTATATTTTTCTTTTTCTGAACAAATAAATACTGTTCTTAAAGAAAAATGGTAAAGAGTAGATTCACGATTTATAATGCCCTATTCCTCGCACACTACTTACTCAAGCTCATTGTATTTAATTTTAAAACACCAATCTTCTGCTCAGGAGATACGCTTGCAAAACTATAATAAATTTATAACAAATAATAAATTTTTGTTTACTTTCTTTTGGGTATCCTCAAGCAGTGTTAAAGTGCATATTTATACCGTCAAATAGTAATAGATGACATTAACAGGCAAGTATAGAATTGGAGAAAGGCCTCTTCAGTCTAAGCAAACAATTATTAAATTATACATTAAAATAAATAGACATTGAGAAGAGATCTAATGCTTCCTTATTTTTTCCTATATTGTAAGCCAAATATTTTGTTTTTGTTTTGGATAATAATTTTAAAATACCAATAATCTAAGTTTCAAAAAATCATACAAGGCTTTTTCTCTGTCACTTCAGATGTAGCAAGATTCAACTGAAGATTCAGACACAGCAAGTGCAGTCTAGAAAATTTTTATTGCAGATCATATGGATGACTTCTCTTTTAAGTATCAAAGCACATAGTAATAACCATTATTACTCATATCTAAAGGAGAATTTTCTACTTAGTCTTTCAGTAGTTACACTAGACACTTAGTAGTATATATAAGCCATATTAGAAGTTGTGTGCAGAATTATCCTACAATTTAATTTTAGCTTCTTACCAATATGTTGGTTATGCTAATGAAATTAATTTTTACCCTTTCAAAAATATTATAAAGGAGACAAATTTTTACACAAATTAAACAATAGGTTTTGATAACAGTGGCAAATTTGGAGGATGAAGTCAATGTAATTATACTTGAATTATTAACTTTTATTCATTTCATGCCGCTAATACAGAATACCCTAGACAAGGTAGTTTACAATGAGAACAAATTTATTTTCCCATAATTTTGTAAGCTATGAAGTCTAAAACTCAGAGCCATACATCTGTAAAGACCCTTCTGTGTCATCCGAGAGAGAGAGAGAGACAGAGAGAGATCAGTCTGTTATATGGAACCCATCTTGTGATGACAAACTCACTTTCACAATAACAGCATTAAATCATTCTTGAAAGCAAAGTTTTCTGAACACTATTGAATTAAACATTACTTTTCCAATACATGTGTTTTGAGAAGACACTTTCGAACTAAAATAACTAACAAACTTCTTTGAAAGTATGACAGTACTGTGACATGACAAAGACATATGATTTAGAAATATGTTGAGGAAGAAAACAAAACCAAGTAGTTCTTTCTAATTAGAAACAAAACATTTTGTAAACATGGCACCATGACCTGCTCAGCAGGTGAAAATTATTTCAATATCTAATTATTTTATGCTGTGAAAAAATATAAATCTTTTTAGTATGTAAGAGAAAATTCTACACAATATATAGCACAGCAGGAGCAATTACTCTCTACAGATTCAACCAAATTTAATATTGAAGAAAAAATAGTACAAAAGGGACTCAAGTTAGGTATTGAAAATAAAGGAAGATGTGACTCAACTTACCAGAAAGACTATAAACTTCTGAGAAAAAAGTCAATTAAGGAAGCAGTATTGTAGTAAATAGACATTTTCATAGAGACAGTAAATAAACATGGAGTAATTGGCTACCAGATACCATGATATGAACTTTATATATACTGTCATGTAATCCCTATAGATATTATTTAAAGTAAATATAAACACTCCATCTAATGGATGAGTTTATAGAATTTATAACTTTCTTTAAATCCTGTTGAATCCTGTTAGCAACTGCAATACTCTATCTTCACACACAGAAGAGAACAATATTTCTGGGTTTTGTGCTAACAGGATAACTTTGGGAGTCAAATCAGAGCTAACCCCTATTTTTATAAAGCCAGGTTTGGTATCATATATACAAATCCATTCTAATTTTGTCACCTTTTATCTCACATCATATTTGTAACTATGGTAGAATTCACAACTGATTTATAATCAAGTTTTTAGTATAGGAAAATAAAAATAAATTTAAAAATTCAGTGTAATGAAACGCTTTTTGTTCAAGATCTTACTCATATTCTTATGCTGTAAGTGTTTCATGAGGCATTTTAGCTGATAGTAAGTTTTTTAAAAAAAAGGAAACATGGAAGTTGGTTTAAAAATAAACAAATAAAAGGATAATGAGTGATTTAAAAAAGGATTATCCTTCACCTGAGAAGAAATAATAGATGATTCCCCAGTTCTCATTTATTTTACAGCATCTCTATTAATGGTAATACTTCAGGATTATGATGGCCTTTTCATTGAGAATTAACAAAAAGTATTTTAAATGTTACTTTATATTCATTGTCAATTAATGATATAATTAAAATATTTAAAAGATTTTTCAAAAAGCAGAAGGAGATTAAAATTTCAGAGTATATGGTGGGGTAAGAATATTTTAATTTTATCCTCACTGGTATAAACATTAGATTTCTTGAGGCTGTGCATAAAGAACTCTGTTTTAACTCCAGTGATTTCTGAAGGTGAATAAATCATCTCATAACAAGATAGATGACCTTGGAAAAATAACTCAAAATTTCAGAAATTTTATTTCATACGTAAAATGGTACAATCAAAATATATGTTCCTTAAGGCCCAATCAACCTTAACATTCTGCTGAAGATAGATGTTTCCATGACTTGTAATCATAACTATTGTAATTATGGAAGAAAAGACCCATAGTTATGGGAAAGATTGATTAGAGTATGTCTAGCTCCACAGAAACACATAAAAATTCAAGTAAATATAAATACATTGCTACTAGTTTATAAAAATTAGAAGCCATATTTAACACATACTATTTTTCACTAATGAACAAACATCAAGAAATTATAGGATTATTGATCAATTTTTCTGTAGAGTAAATAAAACATATTTCTCTACACATATATTTTATTGCTTCCTTTTCCTAATCAATATGACCAAAATAATAAAATATTCTCAAATGTTTGAATGATATAGCTTAATATAATTAAATTTAGATAGCTTTACATATACATATATTATATTTTTAATTTTTAGTTACTCATGTGTTGCAAGATCCTGCATTAATTTCTTATAATATTGTATTTCACTCCATTTCTTTTAGGATTAAAAGACACTATGGTTAAAATGGCACGAATATTTTATTCAACACCATCTATTGTGCAATTTGTACTCCTTAGATGCTGATAAATTCTTATCCTAAAATTATACTTTTTTGTTTGTAAGTAAAACAGTAAAATGTTATACAGTCATTGAAAAATATGCATCGTACCCAATGCCCAATGCAAATGTATATCAGAATAGCAGAAAGCTCTGGGTACCATGTTGAAACACTTCCGTGAAACCGTGATTATACTTTACAGTCAGTTGCTAACCATTTCCCTGCCCTGCTTTTCCCATGTTAAATTCTATATCTTACTGTCAATGCAGTATAAACACACTACTTCCTTTCCATTTCTTTCTTCTCTTCTCCATTTGACTTGATAGCAATTTCTGTTGGTTCTTATTCTGACTCTGATTTTCTAGAGTACTTGAAATCATAGGCCCTCCTATGTTCAGTCTAGCACAAGCCTTATAGGTGTCACTCAAAAACAACATAAACCAAAATATCTAATTAATTTGATGGCTTAGAACAGAAAATAAAATTTATCAGTTTTTTTTAAGATGTCTAAATGATAGAATTTAGATTTCACTTTAAAGACTATAAAATTCAGAAATCTCTAAATTACATCTTTACTCCTCATATTTATTTAAATGTGTAAAAAAACTCCAAAAAGTGTTGTAATAATTTTAAATAATTTAATGTATATATGCACCACACTTGCATGTACAAACATATGAATAAATTATTGAATAAACAAATACATTTAAATATGTGAGGCCTGCACTGCATCCTCCCTCCTTCTTGAACTACTTTCATTTTCCCTGTACACTGCTTTCTCTATAATTTCTTCTAATTTCTCAGTTTATCAATTTCCATCTTATATATTTAATATTCTAGTAAGTTCACCTGCTGATATTTTACATTTTATTTTGTTTCATTCCTGTTTAATTCAGCGTGTATACATATATTCTTTGCATTTGTGCTTTTTTTTACTTCTTTAATAATTTAATTTAATGTCAATCTTTGGATTATACTATTCTTATTTGTTTTATATGCTATCTTGGTCCTTTTTGGTGAATTTTTTCATGCATTTTATATTCCTTTGCTGAGCTTATTTTTAGTTAAAAAGTACATTTTTAAGATTCAGATATATTTCCAAATTGAGGAGCAAACTCTAACATGTGATTTCACTTTTGTTTGTATCCCAGGTTTTTATTTATTTTTGTGTTAGCATTTCACCAACTAGATTCCCTTACCTTCTGCTTGGTGAAAAAAAATCTATCTACATATTCTTATGTTTTGTTTTGTTTTGTTTTTTGGTACTGGGGATCGAACTCCACTCCTTTCGCTTGCATAGCAAGCGACAAAACCACTGAGCTAAATCCCCGGCCCTATCTGCATATTCTTGCATGGTGATCTTTTTGAGTTTCTAATATTTAATGAAGAGATTTAAAAAAACAATTTTCTAAACTTTTCAATTTTATAGTGAACCAAAATACATAGTATAGTTTTTATTTGATTTATGTACCTTTGAGTATGCATTCAGTTGGACTCTTGAATCTTGTGAAGACATTAAAACTTCAATTTGTACCTTCTAAAAGTTTTATCTAAGTACAATATTTACCCAGACTACCAGAACATCAACTCATAATTATTGCTTTGATCCTGATTTTCCTCTGTGAAGAACTGTGACAGATTATGTTGGAACCCAGCAAATCACACTGCCACAATTCCGTGGAGGCTGGCAGAAAAGAGCAGACTTCTGGAGAGAAAGGTGGAATGGTAATTCCACTGTTCACAATAGTAATGGAACAGGGAACAGTATTAATACTTTTCTCTTGCCACTTTTGCAAGTCATGACACAAAATATAAGAAAGATCAGATAACACTAAAATACTCTGTGAATGCATTATAGGAGCAGAAACATGAGCTGAAAGATCCTGAATCTTTTTTTTTTTTTATAAAGGGCAATAAATATACCTGTCCCAAAAGACACTATCACTATATACCAAGGATATAACACACCTTTCATTTGCTAAAGGAAACAACTCTATCTTTTCATTCAATTTGTCATAAAATAACCTTCAAGGAACAAAAGAACAGTGTCTCCTTCAAAACATGCAGAAGTGTGAGAACACCACAGGGAATGATATGTGAATAGTTTCTTAATTTCTATTTACAAATTTCTCATCGGTTATTTTTGTTCTGTCATGTATTTAATCATTGAGTAGTTTAATTTTAATGAGAAATTCCACAATTTTGAGATGGGAAAAGGTACATTATCTTTTCCTGTTTGTACATGTCTTACAGGATTTTTCTGTTTCAAAAATAGTATTGGGCTGTAAAAACTATTCTAGACTCAAAATCATTTTCTTGAATCACTGTGCATTTTTTCTACTATATTCAGCAACTGATATTTGCTTAAAACATGCACAAAACCCAAATATCTGAATTCAGTGAAGTTTTTGATGTTAGCTACTTTGTTGCTTTTAGTATATTTTAAGATTATCTTTGATTAAATTCTACCTATATTCATTCTGATATTATATATTTCTTTAATGTTATATTTACACCAATGTTATATTACAACTGAAATATTAAACTTGTTCACAAAGTCTGATTTCATTTTAGATATCTAGATAGAACTAATAAAATAAAATTATAAATTTTCTCAATTTTGTATATTCCAGACATATTATATAAATCAACTTTATTAATTAATCATTTGGAAAAGAAACAATGCCTATGTACTCCTGATAAGCCACTAAAGCTAAGCACTAAGAAAGTGATTTGGTCCTTCTTTTTAGCAGGAATTACTGCCTAGGCTTTTGGTCACTGCCACAAGAAGAGTTATGACACTGTCTTAGATAATAGACTGTTATTATCTTTACAATTGTGTTCATTAACAAGTATTTTGGCTGTGACATGTAAGGACTATACAGCCTCAGGCCAAATGACTGCATTTTAGGAATAAAATTCTGCCTCAATTCTTTAATTGGACAATATAGCTGAGTGTGTTTATATATGTGTATTAGGCATCTCAGTAAAGTATACAAGTGAAAATGTAATATATTCATGATGGTAAGTAAATTTAAGATGTCTCTAGATCTTCATGAAGATATGAAGAGAATATATTGAGTTTAATTCTTTATTTTTTGGAATTTTTAAAAGTGCTTCACTTCAGGGTTCCTCATAATCTATAAATATAAACAGTGTTTATATTCAGTAAAAAAGGGAATATTACTGAATATAAACATAAATTGTACTTTTTGGACCCCTTCCAGAAGAAAATTGGAGGAAATCTTTCAATATACAGTTGTAAAATTTTACGTAAATATTTATTTTAATAAATTTCTATTGAAAATAAGTCTGATTTTCATTTATGTCACTTGTTGCCCACATAGAGATGTTTTTTGGCTGGACTGCAATAAGATGAGACAGATTAAAGTCCTTTTCTTAAGCCTTTAAGCCATTGTTTCTTGCACCAAAATAATACTAACTGAAACAGAATTTCTGTGAGCAGTCATTTTATTCCATAGATGTGCATGTTCCCTGGGCCCTATTCTTTACCAGGAAGCTCACTACCCCACCTCTCTGTTTCTCTTGTGACCTCCCTTCCCTATTTTACAGAATATAATGATTATATTACACTATCCAACTCTGATTTTGTAAATTTTTTCTTTTCTACTGACCATTTTAGTTTTGTGTCTGAATCTATACAGAATTTTTCCTTGGTCTAGTTTCACTACTAGCTCAATACAAAGCTGTTAGAGATGCTTTTTCCTAATTGAGCCCCACAGAAATATAAGGTAGCGAAAGTGTTTGGAGGTGAGAAGTAAATGCCAATAACCTTATTTTCCATTATTTTTATGATGCATTGTTAAATTATCTTTTATCTTCTAGTTCTTTCTACATATAAACTAAGATCCTTTTTGCCTTTTAAGATTCACATTTTGATGAAAACATTATACATAGAGAAGTTTTATATTATTTCACACTATATGGAGAGGTTTTATTTCTGTAACTTTAAAGTAATACACTTCAAGATATTGCTATACTGATTGTGTAAAACTGTTCATCTCAAGGTTTCTTTCTAGCATTATCTATCTATCTATCTATCTATCTATCTATCTATCTATCTATCTACATGCAGCTCATTTCTATGTGCACTATTGTTTATCTGTTAACCCACTGAAAGACATGTTGATTACTTCCATGTTTTGGCAATTGTGAATTAAGCAGTCATACTATCCATATACAAATTTCTATGGAGATATAAGTTTTCAACTTATTTGTATAAATAATGAGGAGTGTAATAACTAGGTTGTATGGTAAAATATGTAGAATTTTGAAAGAAACTGTTACATTATCTTTCAAACTGGCTGTAGCATTTTCTACTCTCTGCAACAATAAATGAGACTTCTGCTTGCTTCATATTTTAGTCAGTCTTTGGTGTCATCAAATTTCTGGACTGTAGCCATTTCATTAGTGGTAGTGGCATTGCATTGTCCTGTATTTTTTTATTCTGAAATGACCTATGAGGTTGAATATCTGCTTATATACTTATTTACCACCTTTATATGTCTTTGCTAGGTGCCTATTTTAAGATTTTGTTCATCCTTTACTTAATTTGATTGTATAATTTCATATTAATAAATTTGAAGATTTCTTTGCTTTGTGAATAACAATTTTTAATCAAATATATTTTATATTTAATATATTATATCATATATTTGTATATATTTTTCTCCTAGTCTGACAGCTTTTCTCATTTTCTTGATAGTTTCTTACACAGACCACAAGTGATTTTATTTGCTTATATTTATAGCAAAAAATGTTGCTTTACTTGAAACTAAAAAAGGGTTTAATTTAATGAAATCCAACTTACCAACTGTTTCCTTCATGATTTGTGTTAATAGGGTTGTTTCTAAATTTCATCACTACCATCATCTAGACTTTCACCTTTATTATCTTCTAGCAGGTTAATAGTCTTCACTTTTACATTTTGACTTAATTCTTCTAAATGGCTAAGCTCTGTGCCTAGATTAATTTTTTATTCTTCATGTAGCTGTCCAGTTGTTCCCGCATTATTTGTTGAAAAGAACTTAGTTTCTCTATTGAATTTACTTTGATCCTCTGTCAGAGATCAATTGATCGTGCATATATCTATTTTTAGATTATTTCATGTTCAAACCATATATTTGTTTCTACTGTACTTTGGCCCTTGAATTGTATATTTTTGAGGTTATTATAAAAGTATTAACTTATTATCAATGTTTACAGTGGTAATATTCTTACCTTAATATAAAAATATGTTGTATAATTAAGCATTACGTCTATTAAATATATCGTTATTCCAGACTTTAATAATTAAAAATTAAGCTATTTATATTAATTATATACATGCCAATATCAGCTTAATACAAACTTATATCATTTTATAAAATTGACACACTTTCCAGAATTTACTGTCATGATTTACACCTGAGATTTATGTCTTTGGTTAAAGCTGTAAAAATATGTATTGTATATTACTTGTTACCCCTAATGTAACTTTTACTTTTTCACTTTTGTTACCCCAATGTAACTTTTTACTTTTTCACAAATGTAACTTTTACTTTTTAAAATAACATTTAATGTGATTTCTCTACTGTTTTGTTTTTCGAAAAGGTGAGTGAATCATATATTGTGCTTCTGAATTTTCTTGTTTAATACCTTAGTGAAATCACATTTTTTCTTTCTTCCAAAATAAATAATAATACTTCTTGCAATTCCTTAAACATGTGCCAGAATCTGTGAAGTTAAAGCAGATGGAACTCTATGATATAGTCACAAAATCAAGATCAAAAAAGGTTTTTTAAAAGAAATATAAAAAGCTGTAACCTGAAACTTCCTAAATATTTCCCTAAGAGCAATCAGAAAATGTGCAGCAAGCATGAAAGACATATTTACTGTAAATTCTATAGGTCATTTCATATTTTCTGTCTTCAGTGAGAAAGAATTTCTAATCAGTTCCAACAGTGCCTTTCAAACAAAGATCAATTCTCTCTGGGACTTTAAATATACCTAGGCCATGACAAACAATATGTAAAAAGCTTAAATTGTCCCCACAAAGATTTACACTTCTAGAAGCATTCTGGACATTATTAAAATATACCTCAACTAAGAAAAGCATAGGAGTAGCATAATTATAATCAGAAATTTTTCTCATACACTATATATAGATATGTATGTTATGCTCTCTTCCACACAAAAAAAGTTGAAGGAAGATACATTCATAATTCATTAAGTTACTTTTTGTTGAGCACTGATTTTGCATACAAACATTGTACTGGTTTCTTTGGAAACTTCAATGAAAAATAGACGAAAATATTCCATTTTTGGTTTCAAATTGTAGTAGAGGAATAAGTACGCTATCATAAACTATATAGAGTACTAGAAAGTGATTTCTAATGTGAAAACAAAAAAGAAATAGATTTGGAAGGGTTGGATTATGGTGAAGGGAGATTGGTGTGGAATAGTTTTCATTGAAAAGAGGACGTATTGGCAAACACTTAAAAAACACAAGTAAGTCATTTGTGGGAATACCAGAAGAAAATTTGAAGAAACTGGCATTGCAAAGGCCTAAAGGAAAAAGTATTTCATCCAGTTTGAGGATAAGTAAGAAGCCTATGTGACTGAAGCGATATGATTAGAGAGAACAGTAAGAGAAAAGGTCAGAGAAGTAATTAGAATGGGAGACTAGTAGGTCTTGTTGGGAAATATTTGAATTAAATTTTTAAAAGATCACTTTATGTTGCAAGTTAGTTGTAGAGAGGTGAAGGAGTGAGAAGAAATCTTTCTTAGTTCATCTTAATCAAGGCAAAAGGTGATGGTATATAGACTTACCCACCAAAGTATGATGATAGTAATTTCTGTCTGTATTTCTAAGGCAGTATTAACATGTTTTCTGATGTATTGGGACTGAATAATGAGAGATAAGGTGGCATCAAGTGTAACCTGCTTATTGCTCTGGAGAAGGACACTTATTTTTTTAAGTCTGTTCAGTTCATAAGTGGTCTTGAAAGGATAGTTCAAATGAAAGAGAACTCAGTATCTTGTTTTCACAATGTACAAAAATCCAAGACTTTCCTTTCACAATTTTCTCTATTTGAAAAACATTACAGCTGCACTCTTAATTGTCTCAGTCAGGCACAGGTCATTTTTAAGTGCTTCATTTTTGTTAAGCACTGCTGCAACAAATATCTATTTCTGCAACAAATATCTATTTCTGCTGTACCTAGTCTTAAAGGATTCTGGCAATCTTGTGGACTTCTTGAGGAAACTTAGACTTAGAATGAAATTAGGAAAGAAAGACAGAGAAGAGTCATGAAAATGACCAGGATTTATGTTAGTGCTCAGTTGATCCTTTCCCAGAAGCGAGACTCATAAGTACCTAAATTGTTCATAAATTTAAATCTAATTATCTCATATGAATAACCAAAAGTATTCTCTATTCATTCTTCAACAATAAACTTAAATTGTACTGCTCTCCACAATGTTTCCCTAATCACATAAATACATTTGATATATTTATCCTTCAGTTATTGTTCTTAGCTATAATCTGTATTTTAAAATTTTCTGAAAATTGGAGTTTATTATTTTATATTGGCTTTTGTATTCCTATAAAGTTCATGCAAATATCATGAAATCAATTTCTTCTAGATAGGAAATATGTCTATTTTCTGGAATGGAAAAACTGAAATGACTATTATAACATTCAGGACCTGTGCACATGATTTTCCCAATAATACTAATGACTAAAAATTGTATCACTAAAGAAATTTCAATCAAATATATATATATATATATATATATATATATATATATATATATATTTGGTCATATATATATGTATATGATTGAAGATATGTGGAGAATAAATGGAAAGGTGATTGATGATGCTATATTGCCAGCTCTTGGCATGGCTGGAGTTAATAGTAAAGACATCTAATTATTTGTATCTTTCTAGTACTTCTTACCTAAGAAAAATAAGAGCAAGTTTTTAGTTATAGTTCTCTATCTCTTAAACCACCATATCTATGTTTTGATGTTGTGATTATATCACTCTGTAGTATCCAATTAAACTACATAGTTCTTGCCATTACTTGCAGGAGCAGAAATGACTATGTAATTTAGTTCAGAGGAAAAAACTCTTCAAGGGAATTTTAATAATACATTTAAATTTAAATGTAAGCCAATATGATCATCTATCAATTTGTATAACATGATACCAAAGGAGTCAGTTAAAATGTAGTTCAAGATGATATAGAATAGTTTTATTAACACAAGTAAGAATGCTAGTGAAATCACAATAAAAAAAACCCCCAAAAACCTATACACCAGGCACAATGCTAATACTGAATCAGTACTGAGTGTAGAACTAATCGCACAGACTTCTATATATACTTTTCTTATGCCCAGGCTCTATTTCAGAGTCTGAGGCTGCTGCAGAGCTATATCTAACTCCTTGATAGAGTTTGGGACCAAGTGTGTGTGTGTGTGTGTGTGTGTGTGTGTGTGTCCCCATATGGGTGAGAAAAATGGTAATTGTGAATGGTGATTGCATAGTACTGTGTAATTCCAGTTTACCATTTTATTTCTTTTTTTCCTATTTCAATCATATAAAAACTTATTTTTGGAAAAAAAAATAAAACCTGAATTTTTCCACCAGCTGCTTACACATGTCACAGATTTTTGAGGGAAAGACAGTGTTTGACTATAATATCATGATTCATTGACACAAAAACTACTTTTTAAATTTCTGAATATCAAGTTTCTGGTGTTAGGGGAGGTAATTTGAGGGAGCTTTAAACTCCTTTGACTACTAGAAAATAAAGTGTATTCCAACAGCCTTATCTAGCCCCATACTGGTTTCTTCTGGACCTATGTTGATCTTTGTCCCTGTAAAGGTATAAGATAAAGAGGATAAAGAAGAAGATATTTCCTTCAAGTGGAGAAGACTCTAGACTCTTATTACTGTAACTTGTTCTCTGTAGAAAACTCAAGCGACCAAATCTCCCTAGACACATTGAAGAAATGTCCCAGGAATCATAGGTGTGCACTAAATGCATATAATTCTCATAGAAGTTTGTGAAGTGCAGATTTAAACTGATTGGATTGCACCAAAACACTAAAAATATACTTGAATTGATAGATTTAAGACATTGTTTTGTACTTCTTCTCACAATAAAAATTGTGAATGCAATTTATAGAATTTGGAATGCAAATTATAAAATGAATGTGTATATATGGTTCTGAGACAAAAATGTTAATCGATAAAGCAAAACAGGGTGCAATTTTCATAATTACATTGCACTAAGTAGTATAGCAAGATTTAAGATTCAGTCTTGATTGTTACTATACAATAAATACCTGTCCTTTAGTTTTCTTTTATATAGTACATATTAGCTACTGCAGGGTAAAATATTCTTTAAGACGTTTTATAGACAATAAAACTGGAAATTTTGCTTATCAAACAATATTTAAGAAGGGATTTAAGAAAATTGTTTTCTGGCTGTGAAACTATTCTCATCTTTGGTTTTTGTTAGATCATTTTGGTATGAAAAAGAATGGGTTTGAATATACAGTAGGATTAGAGAGGCCTGTCTAGAGATTTTGAGAAAATTTTAGGGAAGAGCAAACCAGTAATTGCAATAATGTGTTCACAGTGAGTGCCATGTAGAGATGGCCTTGGGTTAATGAAAACTCCCTAAGGTGAGAGTTTTACACATTGCAATGTGTGTGCAAGCCAACTACTCCCTATGGTATTCTAGAAGAAATGAGCAGCTTTCTTCTTCCATAAATTTTCATGAGAATACAAATTTGTCTTATTCACACAACAGTCCTTCTTTAGGAATTTACTCAAAGGAATAATTACAGAATTATAAGAGTAAACCCACAGGACAACAAAAAAAATTGCATCGGAATCAGGTCCACATAGGCCTACAGTTCTCTCTTCTCTTCCATTTTACGTAATCAGGTTAGATCTCTTCTACAGTTTGGTCACCATTTCCATATATGTTAAGAATATTAACACATATAGGTATAAAGTTTGATTATTAAAAATAGATAAGTTATGAAAAAATAGTAAGATGGTACCTATGTGATAATAAATTCTATTCAGAAACCAGATGAGGTATATATTAATAAAACTAAAGGTTATTGTAAAAGATAACAAACAAAATTTCAGTATTGCCTGACTAGAGGTTGAGATACTGGAAAGTCACAATCAGGGTTTCCCATAAATTTGAAGAGATTCAATCTAGGCTAGTTGAAACTAATCACCTAAGCTTCTCTCTCAAGGGGATGTTTAAAAACAGAAGAAACAATCTTGATTGATGACCTTAATCAATTTTTTTATTACGTGGAGTCTTTTCAGTTATTGCAGAAAACTATTAAAATATAACTTAAATGACATTTGTTAGAGTATCATTTTTCTCAAGGAAGAGACATTAAGTTAATCGTTTATGGTACTATATCAGACATACCTGAAAAATAAAAAAGTAAACATTTAAATAGCACCAATTAGCATCACCTAACAAAGTCAACTCTATTTCATTATTCATATGGAAAGAACAGTAAAAACAATAGCAGATAAGTTTATTAGTACCTACTTTATGACCACGCAAGGTATTTTGTTACTGGCTTTACAGACAACAACATATTCAATCTGCATGAAATATTTTTGAGATTCTATAACCATGCTATATTACAGATGAAAAATCTGAAAAATAGAGATTAGCCCATATACAGTATTTGAAACAAGATTTGATCCCATGTAAACTAGTTTCAAAAACAGGACTTTAGTTCTTTTATTTTTGAAATATTTCACATGGTTTTCTTATTTTCTTTTCATTCCTTTTCCCCAATTTTAATAAATTACATTGACTTTCAAACTATGTTGTTAAAAAATTAGGATTTGTAAAACAATAAAAATGATCCCATGTATCCTCATAAACTCATACCCTTATATATATACATATATACATATATATATATATATATTGAAATATAGAAAGTACTTATCAGATTATTAAGTATTTGTTTCTGATGGAAAATTTGGAGGATGTTAACTTTTATTGTTCATAACTTAATTATCATTCAAAGTTTTTACCTTTCAAAAAATATTGCTGGGGGAGAAGGGGAGAGACAGGAGATAAAAAAGAAGTAAGATGTATTAGGTACATGTATTAACTCCACACAAGGAATGTAAGCACACATTGCAAATATGTACTACTAAAATTAAAAACATAGTTTCAAAACTAAAAATATACAATTATATGGAAATATTTAAAATGTATTGTTTCAATAAGGTATATACTCAAATTTATATACATTTATGATGATATCTTTGTGCAGTTCAGCCTATACTCTTACCACTCACACATACACCCAGGAAAATGTTGCAAGAATATAAAAATATTAGTGATAGTTATCCATAGGAAAATTAATTATGCAGTTTTATCTTTTTTATCTTTTTGGCAGAAGGTGCTATTTTACTACACATTAGCAATCTATGTTTTGTAATCAGTATAAAGGCCAAAATATAAACTTAATAAAGGAAAACAAACAAAAAATGAAAATCAAGGAGAGTGAAAGAACATGAGACGTGGAGCATGTGTAAATCCTAGTTCTGGTGGAATCTATTATAGCTATCACTTCACGTATCTCAAGCTCATATTCTTTAGTTGGTAAAAAATGCATAATAATAATAATATTTTCATTACAAAGTGTGCTTTATAAGATTATTTTGAGTATCACTGTAAACATTTTATGCTCCAATTCACTCTTTCCATCTGGAAAACACTTATAAATGTGAGCACGCCGAGGATGCTTGTATAACATATCCTTTCTCAAATGCAATATTTCCTTGTTTAAAGTATTTAGGCCAGGGTAACATATTCAATCATAGTTCCATTGGACAAACCTGTATAAGTCTATTCCATATTTTGAATATTTCTAATATCCAGAATATGTAATACAATAAAACTTATTTCTCTTATCTTTTAAATTTAACCAACCAAGTACAATACACTTAATTTTCCCATTGGTGACTGTTTGTCACCTTGGTTTTTTTTTGTTTTTTTTTGTTTTGCTACCTGGGATCAAACTCGGATCCTTGTGCTTGCCAGTCAGGTAGTGGCACCACTGAGCTAAATCCCTGGCCCGGCAACTTCTTTTTCTAGTCCTATAATTAACCCATGTCAGCACAATGGTCATGGAGCTAACTAAGCATTGCTTGGCAACTATATTAAAGCATGTATCATGCTCTGTTTTTAAATATTCATGCTATCATTTTCCCTTTGAATATACTATTTGCACTTTGAGTACAAGGGCAACACCCAGTATTGTTTTCACTTCCTCCTGGCTCCAAGATCTAGAGCCCTGGATGACTCTCTTGTCATGCTATCCTAGAAGACAGCAAAGACAGCTCAACATTCATCTATTCTGGGGAAATTATTTCCAGTGATACTTTTTGCCACATGCATGAAGTGTTCTTGGACCTGCTTTGGAGGAGTAGATGATACCAACTTATATTTTTTAAAAAAATTATACAACTGAGTTTAATTGATCAGTTTTTTGTTTAAGGTCATATTTGTTTTAATTACTAAAAATGCTTATCATAGAATTACTGAGGTAGAATAAAAGTAATATCGAATCAGAGTCATATTAGCCATGAGACTTTAGTGTTTAGAACTTTCACTTCTAAAATGAATATTAATAACTTTATCCTTCTATTTCACAAGTAGGATTATTTTGGGGAATTAAATGACAGATGTAAAGTGTGTAGCAAAACACAATCAATATTAAAGCTTTTCTGCCTTAAGTGCACTGAAGCTATTCTAGTATTATTAAAAGAGTTGAAGACCAAACATCATCACCATCATCATCATCATCATTTTCATCATCAGATCAGTAGTATCTTTTAAGAAAGTTCTATATTTAGTAATTGTTATGTAGTAGAAAGTTTCAGATATTTTTAATAATATCTCTAATCTTGTCATGCACAGTAGATGTTATTCTCTCAGTTTAAGATGATGAAACCAAATTTCAAAGAGTATGGCTTTCAAACCAACAACACATATGCTGTAAGTGACAGAGACTAAAAAATAATTCTAAACTGTAGATTCTCAGCTAGAATTGAAAATTGACTAGAATGTTTTTTTTTCTTCCTATATGTTCAAGTCATATGAGGGTAAGTGGAAAACACTTGGAGAGTATTTATGGTATGCTACTTGTGACTTTGCATCCATATGCTGTCCATATTCTGTGAAGAGTTAGGCATCTCTTTACCTGGGTGGCCATGTCTGTGTGACGTGTATGAGTTGCTTATCACAGGTGGCCCCCAACTAGACTTGGAAAGGTTAACTGAGCTTAAGAATACCTATTACTCAAGAATTCTTTCACGTATTCACTGTTTGCAGCTTATTTTAATAATGAGATTGGGTAGAAATCATATTTTTTAATTTTATAAGCCATATACATAACCAAATTCCTTTAATGTTTGAAACAGAAATGTTTAGATCAATAGCAACAGCATGTATATAAAATGTCTTCAATAATTTCTGTAATAACTATTATGGAACATTGCCTCCACAATGTTAAACAAAAAATTACCCTAATTTTCTACTACCACCATTTCAGGAAATATTTAACCCTATAGAATTTTAATCTTAACTTTATGATTTATAAGAAACATTAATTTTTCCAATTTCAGGGTTCATATGTAAAATTTCAGATGATATTGCTCTCCTGAAGTTTTCTTTAAGTAAGATAATATATGTAGAAAACTAGCAGATTCCTTCATAAATATACACCTGTTCATTAAATTCCAATTCCTTCCCATTTCTGTCTTCTTAGAATGAGTTGACAGTAGAAGAACAGGGTAATGAAGACATTGTCAGATTTTACATATACATACATTTTTAAAGGACATTAATTTTACATGTGTGACACATCAATCTCACAATACCTTTTCTTAAGGAAAAATATAGAAACAGTAGTTTAACATAAAATAAGAATATACATTAAAAATGTCCCAAAGAGTTAAGGCTTATTAAAGTAGGTCTTTTCTCTGGAGGTTTGGGAATTGAACGTAGCTTTACTTTTTCTATTTCAACCACAGCCACTTAATTTCTCTATTAAGTAGTTCAACTCCATTTGACCCAGGGACTCTTAACCTTTATTTCAATTTTCTCGACTTTAAGTGGAGAGTAATAATAACAGCTACCTCACCCTTCAGAGGCTTATTATAAGGAACAAAAGGAAAGTAAAAGAATATTAACAAGTTGAAATTGTTGGAATAAATATGTTAGAATCATTCTGTTAAGCAGTACCTTGAGTGGACACATTTGTTAATCACAAAAGAATTAAGGTTTTAAAGCTAAGGCAAAGGTTTTTACATGGTCCATAAACATTTATGTTTCCTTTTTTTTTTCTGAGAATATTGTTTAAAAAGTTGTTGTAGGTCTTCCATTATCTGGCTGAATTACTGAGTCCCTTCACTTTCTCTTTTTTAAATCTCCCTTTTCTTCAGAGTATTAAAATGGAAACGAGTTGCAAAGTGACCTGGACACTACTTCTTGAAGGATAAAAACTCTCTGTACAAGTTGATGAATGACTGCATCATGAGAGATGCATCATCATTGACATGCTAACTTACCTAATATTATATGCAATTAAAACAAAATTCTCTTATACATGTCATTGCATGGACGTGTCAATTTCGTAGTATAGACAACATAAACCTGATTTGGAAATAACCCTAATTGTGGGAGAATGTTAATATACTTCCATAAATTTTGAAATTCAATTAATTTTTCCAGTTAAAACCTGAAAATTAAAAACATTTGCTGAAACTAAAATAAACAAAACATTTGCTGGCAATAACAAAGCCATGCAGATATTTCTGTATACTCATGTGGAAAGAATAGATCTGAGTCATGATTATAATGCTTGTCAAGTTTTAAAATATTGTCATGAAGATTTTTCCCATATTTTATGTAAAGTGATATCATGTTACCAGGCTTATAGTTTGTGTTCATTAAATAGTAGCTCAGTGTGAATAGGAATTTAAAAAAAAATTCAGATAATGTATTACTACTAGTAATTACTGTTTTTGATATATTCTTATAACTTTACAGTTAATTAGCAAAGAACTCAGAGAAAATGCAATTATTGTTCTCATTTAAAAAATAATGATACTTAATTTAAATAACTTGGCCAATGTAGCACATAATATTACTCAGGGTAAACAAGGTTGTGTGATGCAAATGAACACAAAAAGAATAAGGGCTTGACAAACCAAAGTTTATTTCTCACTAAGACTAAATCTGAGACTGCTATGACTACATGTCTTGAGTTAATGAGAATAGATGCTCACAGCTTTTACTCATAGACCCAAGCTGAGCAAGTCTCCATTTTGACACCATGTTCCATTGTCACTTTGTCAAAAGGAAACAATCATGATAGATCACCACTGGATCCTACAACCTCTTCCAGGAATGATAGATATTGTTCTTCTGACATATCCCTGGTCAAAGTATGTCACAGCATCACACCAACTTTGAAGCAAAATGTGCAGTCCCATCACATGCCTAGAAAAAGTAAATTCTTGTGAATTGTTTTAATATATAAAAGTACAATGGGTAACTGGTGGATTCAGGATGTAAGGCTGGCAGCTTATTACTAAATTAATATTTTAACCATTTAGTTCTCCTGCCTAGATAATAGAAATTTGTTGTGTGATGGAATGGGATTTGAACAAGGAGGTACTGACTTCTGGAAGGGAACATGACAATTTCTTTTTTACTAGGTGCCATAGGCAAGTGATTATATCTTTCAGGATCAGCATTTTGAAGAAGTAGGGCAAAATGGCATCCGGTGTTACTTTTTGATTCTGTTAAACATTTTGTGAAGGCATAATTATAAAATTCAGCTCCTCCAAATAATCTTTGAACTATTGCTTATATATAAAATTATGGTTGAATCTGACCATAATATGTGTGGTTCTGATTAATATATTTCCTTTAGTGAGTAAGTAGGTTTGCTTTGCATTTGTACAATGCTTTGTAATAAAAAATAATTTTTCACACTCCTACCTCCTACTATATCTACAAGTTTTTTTTTCTTTGCATAAATTCTTTTATTGTTACATTTTAGGTATTTTAGGTATACAATGCATTTACATTTCTCATTGGGAACTTGTACCTGAACATGATGTACCTTGGTTCTTATTTTTTCCCCATTCCCTGTGCTCTCTTCACCCCCTCCACGCTTCCCTATTTACAAAGACTTTGTTTCCATTTTTTTCTTTTCTCATAATTTTTCCTTTCCCTTCTTTCCTTTCCCCTTCCCCTCCCACTTTCCCTACCCCTTTGGACCTTTTCTTCATATTTTTTGGTGCAGACTGTGCAACCACTGTGGAAATCAGTATGGAGATACCTCAAAGAACTAGGACTAGAGGTCCCATTTGACCCAGCTATTCCCCTTCTGGGTATCTTCCCCAAAGAATTAAAAGAATCATACTACAGCAATATATGTGCACCCATGTTTATAGCTGCGCAGTTTGTAATAGCTAAAGCTTGGAAACAGCCCAAGTGCCCATCAACTGGAAACTGGATAAAGAAGATATGTTTTTTAAAAATAAAATGGAGTACTACTCAGCCATAAAGAATGAGAAACTAGAGACATTTATAGCTAAATGGATGCATATTGAGATCATACTCTTAAATGAAATAAATATATCTACACGTTTTGAAAGTATAATAGTAATTTGTAGCCTATGAGCATAAATAGGTTCATCAATTTTCCCATTATATTTCACAGCATTTTTTTTCTTTATTTTAGTTTTACTGGACATTGAACCCAAGACCTTCAGACTATAGTATATTTCCATCCTCTTTTTTATTTTTTAATTAATTGTTTTATTCATTAATTTTATTGGTACATTTTAGGTATAAAATGTTGCTTCTTGCTAAGTCACAAAATTGCCCAAATAGGGTTCAAGCTTACAATCCTCCTGCCTCAGCCTCTTAGACTGTTGAGATTAAAGGTGTATGTTACCTTGCCTAGCTTGAACAGAATTTCTTTCTTTCTTTTTTTTTTTTTTTTGGTACCAGGGATCTAACTCAGGTCCTTGTGCTTGTGCAGCAGGCGGCAAAACCACTGAGCTAAATCTCAGGTCCTGGAATTTCTTAATAAACTAGGTTATGGTATGCTGGTTGCAGTTGAAACTGGGAAAATTAACTATTTTGTAATTTTCAAATTTTTTGAAGCATCTTACAAAGTCTCATTATTTAATGCAATTGAACATTTGAAATAAAATGAACTAGGAAATAAAAATATATTGTCTTTGGTTAAATATATCTGAATGTAAATGCTTATTTCAGCTCAGTTTTAATCCTTCTAAAGAAAAGAAGAAAGAAAAAAGTCCACTGAAATGAAGTAATTAAAAAAGATGTCATCTTTTAAAGGAAAAAAGAAAAGCAGGGTAATTTTTTCCTTGGTGTTTATTGGTCTTTGTAGAAATGTATATACAGTTTGAAATAATTTCAATTCTGTACAAAATTAAGGGTCATATCAAAATCTGTATAATGCAATTCACTTGTCAAACAAAAAGTACCTCCTATGTCTTTGTAACCTTGATCCCCTGCCTCTTTGCACCCTGTACACCCATTCTGACACTCAAGCAAACACGGATTTTCTTTCTGTCACTACAGAACTGCATTTTAAAGAAATATATATATATAAAGTGAACCATATATATACTATTTTAATCTTTTCTTCATTTACCATAATTATCCTGAAGCTAATCCATTTATTGTGCTGTCAGTAATTCATTCTTAGTATAGCTAAGTATAATAGTCTTCCTATGTATAGATATTCTCCAAATTTTCCATTGAATATTTGATGGATAATTCAATTGTTTCCAAATTTGTGTTTCTACAAAATGAACATTAATGCTCAATGTTTTGATATGGCAAATGTGCTTCCATTGCTTTTGAATAAATATCCAGGAATAATATGGTAATTATCTGGTGAACAGATGTTTAAAATGTAAGAAAATTAAAAACTATTTTCCAAAGTGATTGTATCATTTTCCTTATCATCATTTGTACATGAAAGTTCAAATCATTCCTCATCTTTAAGAACATAAAGTATAAAATGAATAGGACACACGTGTAAATACTGAATAGTTTCTCTGGTGTAAAAAACTAAAAGTGTAAATAAGGATCAAAATTTATAATAGATAATATGAAATAGGAAGAAAAGGTCTAAAGGAGTAGGGGAAGTGAGAGGAGTAGGGGAAAGGAAAGAAGGGAAAAGAAAAAATATGAGAAAAGAAAAAATAGCAACAAAGTCTTGGTAAGCAGGGAAAGGTGGAAGGGGGTGGAGGGGATGAAGGGAGGGCAGGGAAATGGGGAAAAACTAAGAACCAAGATACATCATGTAAAGGTACAAGATCCTAGTGATGAATGTAACTATATTGTAAACCTAAAATATACCAATAAACTTAATGGAAGAAAAGAACATAAAGTATAATCAGGCTTTTTAAATTTTACATATTCTAGTAAGTCTTTTTATCCCATTTTGATTTAATTTGCATTTTCCTGAACAATGATGTCAAGTATCATTTTCCGTGCTTAAAATGCTTATTTGATTTCCATATATGTTCTTCGATGAAATGTTGGTTCAAAATTTCCCCAATTGTTGAAAATGGGATCGCTTGTTTCATTATTAAGCTTTGAGAGATCTACTTTTCTGCAGGAGACCAGCTTGAAACCATCCCGGGCAGGCTATAAAATATTATTGAATTGGTTTATAATTGGTTATTGATTAAAATGATGAGTCTGTCCTAGGCCTAAATATCTCGAGAAAAGAGCCTTTGACTGGCATATGGAAAAAGAATTTCCTATGCTGATAGTCACAATTGAGATCTCAATGATTGATGATAGTGTGATGTCTCTGATAGCAAGATGACACTGCAGTTGGAGATATATGACTCTTGTGGAGCCATTCTCTCAGGTCAAAAGTTATCTAAAATAATGCAGGTGCCTTGTATTTTGTGACCTATCCTTTACCATTCCTCCCTTTTTACAAGCCTGGCTCATTAGTGCCTTAGTCCTGCTATTCCTTACGTCTTGCCTTTATGCTCCTTGCTATATTGGGTAATCAATAAATACTAACAAGTCTGGAGCTCTTGGTCTTAGCCAGGAAGAGCTATTACCAAGTCCCGGCCCCCATAATAAACAATCCTTTGTCCTTTGTTCTTTGTCTCATATTATTCTTCATCCTCTGCTGTACTCTCAATCAGGAGGTTGGGCAGTCCCTGATACTTTCTGACATTTATTAATCTACCCATCAATTATCTATCAAATCTATCATACACATGACACGTATATTATGACTATGTATATCTTTGCAGCATGCAGTACATATCTTTTGAATATAATTTTTTTCATAGTAATATGATTGCTTATATATTATTGCAGTCCATAGCTTTTCTTTTTATTCTCTTAATACTGCCTTACAAAACCAGAAGTTTTAAATTATGACAGTCTATTTTATCAATTTCTTCATTTATGATAATGCTTTGGTGTTATAGCCAATAAATTTTTGTTTAATCATCTTATGTTATTTTCTATAAATTTTATACTTTTTAACTTTAGGTCTCCATTTAATATTTTTATTTTGATGAAAATGTGAACAAAAGTTAACATTTGCATATGTATATCTAAATTTGTCAACAACAAATGTTGAAAACATTGTTTCACTCCACTGATTACCACTACAGTTTTATCAAAATTTGTCATCCACATGTGTTTATCCATTTCTATATTCTCTATTTTATTCCATTGAACTGTCCTTTTATCAAGGCCATTTTTGTTACCTATACCTCTATTCCATTCTTTTTCACAAAATTTTTGGTGAGTCTACATTCTGGATTTCTGGGTGCATTCTAGAATTGTGAGCTTGTCAATTTCTACGAAAGCAAAACATTTAAAAACCTAGTGTATTTTTAGTTTGGGATATGCTTTGAGCATAGTAAACAATTTGGAGGACTTGTCATCTTAGCAATATTGACTTTTCCTATTAAGAGAGTGCTACTCTTTTATTTAAGCTTTTTAAATTTAGTGGTTGTCAGTGTTCTATTTTATATGTCTTTGGTTAGACTTATTAAAAATATTTCCTAAATCAATGATATTAGTTGGATAATATATATACTATTTGTTGGATAGCAGGAATGGATGTATATATTATTATATTATTTTCAATTTTATTTCATTTTGTAGTATCTATAAATGAACTTGATTTTTGTATCAATCTTATACATTTCTACAGCTCTTTTTTTTCTATTACTTTTTCTGCAGACTTGAGACACATGTTGCCCTTGGATTCCTCAACTCACTGGTCTTCCAGCATCCTCTGGTTTCCCTCTTCTTGGAGCACAAATTGTATACAATATACACACTGTATATGTAGGTTTACAAGAGGATAAAAATCTGGCATCTAAGCTTCTGAGAAATGGTACATGTGTGTTAGATGGAATCAAGTCTATTATTAATCAGTTACATTATTATTATTATTTTTAAATGAGATATAGATTTGGTGATACATGATGCTTCTGAAGGTCAGTTGCAGGATGGTTGTGAAAACTGGAGATAACACTGAAAGATTTTGCAGTGAAAAATGACCAGATAACAACCACATAGGAGACAGTTGCCAAGAATCCTAACAAAAAATGTGTCTGGGACAACAGACCAAACAGTTCAAATTCATGCAGGAAGGCAGAAGACACCCAGAAATACAGCTCCCGAGATGGGAAATAGAAGCACTAGACAGATTAACTATGAACTTTAATATATTGCAAGGAAATTTATAGTTTGTCAGGCTACTTGGGACTGGATTGATAGCATTTATCCCTGGAATATCAAGAATGAAATGAGGCAATTAGCAATTTCAGGGAAAATTAAAACTCATATAAAATGAAAATGTAATTTCTGTAGCTTATTAGGCAAAAGATTTACATAGTATGATGTTATCATGAATACTGATTTAACAAAAGAATGATGAAATGCCATTATTAAGATGGCAGGAGAGGATGTGTGCATGTGTGTTTGGTGTAGAAGTACAGAATCATCTCTTTGTAGCAAATAGAAAATACTGGGAACTTAAAAATGAGCAACATGAGTCCTGGAGCTATAGTCCAGTGGTACAGTGCTTGCCTAGCATGTGTCATGCCCTTGCTTCAATACCAGGGGCAACAAATAAAAAAGGAACAAAGGAGGGAGATACAGGAGGGAGAGAGGAAGAAAGAAAAAGAAAGAATTTGTAAGAAAATTTTACAAAAATAATTTAGAATGATATAGATGAAAGACAGATAAAAGAAAATTAAAAATAGCTTCATTCAGTAGGAATCAGGGTGTCTAGTAATAATGAGCAAAAGTCTACTGGTGAATATTATCAAGCTTATAGTTCTGTGTACACATATACAATTATTCTGATTAAAGTAAAACTCAGTCATAACAAAAGTTATTTAGTATCAAAATTTGCATACCAACCCTTAATTGGAAAGTTGAGAGTTCAGACTAGACAAACTGCCTGATTTGGAATCCTAGATCTGACTTGATTAAGTTATACTTGAGAATGTTACTTTGCCTGTTGATGCCTGTAACCTATGAAGTAAAAATATTAGCTATATCTGCCTTGGTGGTTGTTATGCAGTATCTCACAAATTACGATTTGTAAAGTGCTTTCATTTGGCACTGGAAAACTGTAAGTGCTGTTTGGTAGTATGTTACAGTAAAAACAAACACAAAATGAATTGTGCAAATATTACTTTGATTTTCTTTATAAATCTATACTTAAGAATCAATGTCTAGAACACAGGAATATCACCACTTTAAGCAGTATAATTTGCATAATTCTCACCATATTTAAAATATTAAAGCTTTATAAATAAGTTGATTATTATATTCCTATATCTACCTTAACAGTATTTTCGAGCACATTAGTCAGATTATCATTGCCAATTTTATCAAAAATGTTAACTCAAAAATTTTTTCCAAAGTACTCAGAATCTTACAATACAATTTTCAAAAGGGGGCACCACCTAGCCTGGCCAAGCTCCTTGGCCTAGTTGCTAGCTGGAGTCCGAGATGGATTACTAGAAGAGAAGATGACCTACTTTGAATCTTCACATAAGAGGACTCTAGGGCCAGGATTTAGCTCAGTGGCACCTCACCTGGCTTGGAAGCGCAAGATCCTGAGTTTGACCCCTGTTAACCCCAAAAAACAAACAACAAACAAACAAAAAACAAGAGGACTTTATTAATGCCAAAACGACCCTGAAGGACAGAATGGGTGGAGAGAATAGTTCATCTCAGTTTTCACACATTTGCCAGGCACTGGGGAAAATATTAATTATATTAGCCTCAAGACATCAGCTTATCCTATGCAATCATTGCTGTTATTCTACAGTATGTATTAAAAGCAGCAACAAAACAAAATCAATCTTTTTCCTACTACTCTTTCCTAATTTAAGTAAACTTTGAGTCTTTTATTTGTGAATCTCTATTGCTCAGAGGAATTCAGTATTGTGAAAATAGCAATTTTCCTGAAAAACATTTATCTCATTAAATCATAAAAATATTTTTAAAGAATAACAATAACCTAATTTTACCTACATATTGAAGGTATTTAATATATCTTGATTCCTCAAGGACAATGACTTTGCTTTTGATTTGTGTGCCTATAGTACTTGTACAAAGCCTAGGACATCTGCAATGTTCTGTGACATTTCTTTCATTGAGTTAAATACTGGTTAAAAAATCTTTTCAGAGTATATTTTCATTGTGACTTCAAGGCTGTCTTCATGAATATGCAGTTTATTCATAATATAATCCCATAAAGGTCACCATGACAGGGTAGTGGAGAAAATATGAATATAGGAGCTTGAAGATGAGTTGATTCATTTCGCAAAGGTAAACACTAAATGCTTTATAACTGTCTGCTTTTAATTAGCTTGTCAAAAGATTTTGACAAAGACCTCCAGTGGATTACTGAACAAACCTGGATGCATATTACTTCTATTGAATCATTTATTGTCTTTCATAGCTTTTAATAGAATTGATCTAATCATGTTCATTCTATTCTCTTATCAATTTTACACTCCTCTTTTGTTTGCATTTGCAACTATAAGGTTTTGTACAGGTAATTTTGCCCTCTCCATGCTTGCTATCGCTGCTTTCAGTTTGAACACATACTTTAGATGTATCCTGATATTTTTATTTGTGTAGGAATATAGTGTTTTATAGTGTTCATACTTTCAGTTCTTTCTCTTTATTTTTGATGGAAAAATTCACAGCACTCATCTACTTCTTTCACTTGCTGTCACAAGTCATGTTATAAAGAAACATGACCTTATTTTTTTAAATCAAGAAAATATCTTTAGTATAATATCAAATTTCTTAATATTATTTTTTCTCATAAATCTGATCCCACACTCCCTCATTACAAACAAAAATGGATGCTTCTGAAATTAACAAATTATGAGTTGATCTGATACAAATCAGTTTTCATCTTCACAGTCTTGAATTAATTCATCATACTAGATTCTAAGATAATGAAAGAAAATACAAACAAAGAAATTGAATGACCTTTAACAAGCCCCAGATAGAAATAAATGTCAAAGTCCCAAAAAGAAGTTCTCTCTTTTTTTAACAGTTACAAGTTTTAGCAAGCCCTGGGATGATCAGGAATCGTTGGTTGCTTCTTATAGCTTGGGCTTCATTTCTCTTAAAGGTTTATTGTTGCTAGAAATGGCAGATTGGATTTTTTTTTATGAATGACTCCTATCTAGAACTTCTCAAATATTACTTTTCTGTGTCATTATTTTCTCGACTATGGCCCCTTTATTTGTTACCTATGAATTCACATATTTATGTTAAATTTTATAATGGCATAGGTTACAGGTGGCATAGGTTACAGGTGGTATAAAATTTAAGGGAAATTTATGATTAAAATAAAGTCAAACAGGGAAGACAACCTGTTATGTTTTGAGTTAATCAACCATTGGCCAAATCACGATGAAAAATCTTAAAATATTTGAATTATTAGGAAACATATCAAGGGGATAGGGACAAAACATAACTGAATAGAATTAGAAACACTGAAAGGAAACCAAAGTATTCTATGATGAGAGAAATGAATACCAATTCTTCATCAAATGTGAAATTATTTTAATAATAAAATTTGTGTACTCTGGCAGCATACTCTACTTTATTATATTCTATATAATATTGATAGTTACCCATGTAACACCATTGATCAATTGTATTTCACCTATGGAAATGTATACATCACTCTTATCTGGTGCTTCATTTTCAATTATAAATAGATGGGGCATGAAAAAGGAAGAAAGGGGGAAGACAGAAGGAAAGAAGGAAGAAAGGGAGGGAGGGAGTGAGGGCAGAGAAAGGATAAAAGAAAAAACAAAGGAAACAATATAGTGTTCCCCCAAATCATAAAAATATAAAAATAAAAAAGTTGTAATACTTTTGAGCTAGAAATACAGAAACATAACTCTTCTAGATAATGCAGATCACCAAAGAAAGAGACTTGAACCAGTGACTTGATCCTCATTTCAAAGTAGTAGGCAGGTGTCATACACAAAAGCAGAAAAATCACTGTTTCTCAGTATAGACAATGAGAAGTGTAAGGAATGGCCTTTGAGTCACCACTTACTAAGAAAAAAACTATGGCAAGCATTTCCTTATACAGATATTTTGGAAATTAAAAATTAAGTCATTCATGATAAATACTAATCTACAATGCATAGACAGGGAAATTAGTTTTATCCTACCTTGTTGGCTGAATTTCAGAAATTTAATCATTTCATTATGTTTAAATTATATTAGGGTAAAAAATATGTGGTTGTAAATCCCATAAGAAATACTATTAACTGATGATGTGGGTGTATGTAAAAAAAAGTACATATGTTCTTTTGCTTATTTGCTTATTTTCCTAACTTAGCAAGATGTCTACTAAATTCTTTCAGTGAATTTCTCTTCATTAGAAGTATGCAAAGAGAGAAGGTCTGGGATGTAACTCAGTGGTGCCATGCCTGACTAGCAAGAGGGAGGTTCTGAGCTGGAATCCCTTTACCAGAAAAACAAACAAACAAACAAACACTGTGCAAGCATGTTGGCACAGAGAGATATGTTTTCTCCTTTAGGAATAAAAAATCATTTTATCAAAAGTACATGCATACAAGAAGCAGTTTTATGAAGGGGTAGAAAATAAACTGTTCATTTTATCCCAGCAATTACTTATTAATCACTTGCTCTTTCACATTGTATGAAAATGTAATGGTAAAGACTATTACTAAATTTTCTGACTTTGAAGTCTTTATAGATATTGAGATAATTAGATAGGCATATAATAATGTGACAAATATATAACAATAGACCCACAAAAAGACATAACCTCTTTGCCATAGTTCAAAGCTTAATTTATTCTATGTGTTAGTTGCTGATTATGGTAAATAAGTTAATACAAAAGAAGGAACAATGGACACAGGAAATCAACAGGAGCATCTCCTCTCCTCTGTAAGTAATAGCATAATATCTCTCTAATATAAATATAAAAACTTTGAGTCTTAACATTTGAGTAGTCTTATACATGTTAACGTTTATTTGTAAATTCCATCTTAGCTGATATTAAGCCTTAGACACAGTAAGTGTACCTTACATTTCTATCGGTAGCTTGATTTATGTTTCCATCTATGTATCCCTTCTTAAACCTTTTTTGTATAATCAGAACTGATTTCAAAGGACAGATTTACTGGAACAAAACACCCTTAACAATGACATTTGGCTTATATGAACTTCAATTTCTATGTTAATAATATGGAATTTTAATTTTTTAACATGTTAAAAAGGTTTAATCAGAAAAGCATATAACATTTTTCCAAATAATTCTTAGAACATAGAAGCCTATGATCCTTTTCTTATCAATTGGCTTCTTTATTCACAGTGTCAGGCAGAGTTTGAAATTACTATCATGTTTTCAAAACTAGTGGTATTGTGTAAGAAAGATATTTTCTTCAGTCTGAAAGTCTTTTTTTTATATTAATCTTTTTGAGACTTGGCAAAATGACTTTTTAACTCTGCACATTGAAGCATTTGTATATCAAGATTGCTTGATATATACATATATATCATATATATATCATATATGTATCTCCTTAGAATATGAAATTTTTTTTTTTTTTGGTACCGGGGATGGAACTCGGGTCCTTGCGCTTGCGTAGCAAGCCGTGAAACCACTGAGCTAAATCCCCGGTCCGTGAAAATATTTTAAAGGAAAATACCCTAACAAGAAAAATTTGAAATAAATCTTTTTAGATATTAATATTGATAATATTTAATACTAGTATTAGTAATATTAGTATTATTTCTACTTCTAAAATTGTATTTTTTCTATCTAGGACTGATTTTGGAGGTGGGTACATTGTGCAATTTTCAGGGCTAAGAGCAAATGGAACTTTTCTCTATTATACTCAATAATTTCAAGAGCAGTCACCTAATCTGGATATTACATTTTTGTGTGAAGATGCCTTTTCTCCATCTCATGAAGGAGTCATTTATTTCTAATGGACGCTATTTGCAGGCACTGCCTGGCCATAAATAACTTGTTTCAATGAGGTCAAGACCTGTTGTGTTCAATTTGTAGTCAGTGTTCCAACCGAATGGCATCTGTGCTTACATCCTGCTTCAGGGGAAAACATTTAAAAAAAAAACCTCGACTGTTCCACAAATCACATCTCCATTCTACACATTATTATTTGTGTCGAGAAAGTTTTGGTCAGAAAGAAGCAAACTAAATTAAAGATGACAAAATTTCCCATATTTTCTAGTGAACAATCAAACTGTGCTGTTCTGTGCTGTATATCTGCTTACATCCATACTACATATTTTATTTATTTTCTCATTTCTTTTTAAGTAACTCTACCTACATTTAAATTTACAGATACAGAGCATGGAGCCCCTGGGCATTTTTAATATAGAAGGAAATAAATAAGCATTCTTACAAAATTGCTATAAAAATCACACTGGAGCCTGGTTTTCTTTGTACAGCAAAGTAAAAAAGAAAATAGAACTTGAATCTGAAAAGAACAACTAGAGACTTAGTCATCTTGTGGTAAAATTGTGGCTTTATGAAACTCCCTGTTCTAGATGAGAATAGATGTGTATTAGAATAATGTAGATAGGGATAAGAAATCTGCTAGCTTAGTGCATAGCAATGTGCCTATTATTAATAGTATGTTAACATTAATGTTATTATTATAATTACTTTAATTATTAAGTTGATTGATTGAAATCCTTATGTAAGTAAACAATCTTAGAAGGAGTAATTAATATCTCTTCAATTCACTTCCATAATTATAAACTAGCATTTTATAATTAAATTGTAAAAAGACATTATCATAATTGACACACACATACACACACCTTGTTCCAAGGTAGCATACTATTCAATTTCCTGAATAAATTAGGAATATTAGGCCTCTGAAAGTTTTTTGAAAGAAAGAAATTTTAGGAAACTATTTTGCCCAAATAAATTTAGTATGATATGTACTACAATAGCATGAATCACAATGATACCAAATCTATTGTGAATTCTAGAATTGTTCAGTACATTGTAAATGTGTTTATGTTTATTGTTATTAATATTGGTATTTTGATTTTTTATCTGGTTCTCCAAAATCTGAGACTAGTTTAATGCCTTTTCCAACAAGTTTTAATATATCTTATAACTAAAAAATATAATTTAAACCATTTTGTCATATTGGAATAAACAATTTATTATTTAAACCTCAAATGACTCTGATTATTTGATCTCTGAATGTTTCTAGTTAGAGAGACTTTTACCAAGAAAATCTGTCCAGTTTAATTTATTGAAATGTAAGCAGGAGAATTGGGGAGGAGTAAAGTATGAACACGCTAATGTCTTGATTATTTTTAACCATGTTAATATTTGATTGAGATCAAATAGATTGGACCAAATAATCTCATTAACCCATAATGTTTTCCTTTAAAACAAAAATTAAATTAGTGTGGTTATTTATTTATGGAAAATGAACCCTAGGCAGAAAATTTTTGGAAAAATTTATAAATTCATGTTCTTCTTGATAAGCAAGTAGACAATAGATTGGAAGACTTATAGAACTGTGGCCTGCAATGAAAAGTATTAGCACTTTTATTAGACTTTAAATAAATATCTTCTTTTATATTTATTCTAGGAATGAATTGTCAAGCATTATACTGTTTGCATAACATTTTATGTCTTGACGTAACACCAATTGCTGCTATAATCTTATTTATGTTTTATCTGTAATTATATTTCACAATGTAAGAGAAAAGTTCATATTAAGAGTCAGAATGCTCACTATGTTTCAGTGCTTCAAATGTCAGAAATCTGTAGATTCTAATTTTTTATATTTCAAACTTTTACTTCCAATATAAAAGAGCACCTAGAAACCACTGAATAGAGAAAAATTATAAAAGCAAAATAATTTTAATGTAATTTACAAAATAAAATTTTATGCCAACAACAGTAGGTATTCATTTTTAATTACCTTATGTAATTTTCTTCTTTAACTGCAGGAAATAGTTTTCAGTAATTAATATTGCTTTAAATTTTCTCTGGAGCTGTTTCTTAAAAAGTCCTAAATAGTGTAGGATTTAAAAATTAATGATTCAATTTGGGATAACTACATCGAAATCCCTAATTTAAATTATTTTTAGTTAATTTAGAGAAAACATTCAGAGTAAATAAGGAAACATGGCAATAACAGTAAAATGAAATCATGTAGATGGATATACCTGTGTGTATATATGTGTGACACACATACACGGCTACATTATAATACACATATTCCTATTCTAAGTATTAATGATCTATGTATAGTCTATGCCTTTCATTATATTGAAGACCTAAGTTGACTTCAGATATATTGCTTTAGAAAGATATGACTGAAAAGATAAGAAACAAAATATATATTTCTTACTTTGCACATTTTCAGTGTTGATTTTTTCATTTTTGTGCCTTGATGGTTTAAGAAAAGTACTTCCAGTTTATTCTAAGTGTGATTCATGGGTTAATTGCTTTATGTAACCTAAATGTAAACTCTCAACAATAAGTCAAAAATAATGAATCAAAAGATTCATTCTATCAAGATTCCTGATGATGTACATGCATACCTTATATAGGGACAGAAGAGATGCTTGAGGAGAGGTAAAAGACCCAAGCCCTTTTTAGAGGGTAGAAAAAGCAGCTTCTGTGTGGCTGTGAGGGGCAAGCAGTTTTCAAGCCACGCTGTGGTTTGAAGCTGACAGTCTGTGATGTTGACACCCACCTCTGTGCAGACTCACCAGACTTTACACTTGATGTTTCAACTAATTCATACTCACAGATATATGAAGTAAAAGAGCTAAGTTTTAAGAACAGGAACAAGGTTATGAAAAGCCTAGCCTTCTGTGTGAACGATGCCACAAAGAGGAACCCTCTCTCAATGGATTTAGTAATTGTTTAGTCCAGAGTTAAGGTAGCCTTCAGGGATGGAGACATCAAGATATGAATTAAACATCACTGCAGTTGTGTTGGATTCATTCTCAAATTTTAATTTTTTTTTGGTACATGTTAGCAATATATTATGATTGCATTCCTTCTTCTCAAAGTGGTAGCACATTGAGCCTAGCTATTTCAGTTACTGCATTGAGGTGTTTTATATCTTCCTATAAAAATTTCCTAGAAATCAAAAAAAATTAAAGAAACTCTTCAGAAGACACAGAATGATTCACATTCGCCATAAAGGGGTCACATGCACATCTTAAAAATCTATTATTGACAATGAAAAATGAGCTTACTATGATTGGCTTAGATAAATCAGCAACAGCTCCATAAATTATACTTGTGAGTATGTCCCCTTGAGTCTACAGCCATAGGAGTTAGATTGAATACTTTAAAACTAAATGTTTTGTTGTGAAGGAAGAAAGATAGATAGTAGTATTTGTTATTTGCCATTGAAAAGATTTTTAAGAAGGATAGTGACATGATTAGGTTTATTTATTAAAGTGTTGTGAGTATAAGACAGAGAATAGTAAGTTCAACTGACACTTAAATGAGAAGTGACTATGAGTTCAAATCAAGGCCCATGTAGATGCAGAGGAGAGGAATCAGAGTTGAGGGAAATGATGATTAAGAAATAGTATAAAAAAGATCTAGTGATCCAATCACCAGTGGATATGGAAAGTGAGATAATAAGAAGAGTCTAGGAAAGTTCAAAAGCTTCTGGACTGTACAGATTGAGTGTCCCTCAAGTGTGGAATTGTGCCTATCTTGTTCACTAAATTGGGTTGAATATCTGGTATACTAAAAGATTCGATCAGGAAAATTAATAAATAATTAATGAAGTAAAAAATACATGTGTCATTAACTAAAATCATTAAAGAAGATAGAAGCAATTTGAGAATGAACCAACATGCTTATATATCAGTGCAGCATGTTGTTCAACAAACAACTAAAACTTTAGGCATTGGGCGGGAGATTGAAGCTAAAGGTTGGCTACATGCTTAGATGAAGTGTAGCTCTTTCATTAATTTATAACCTCTACTTTTATCTTTGATATTTCTTTTTCTCTATCTTTTCTTTCTATGCTTGTCTCTAAAGCAGGTTACTTTGCCACACTAGATATAAGGAAATTTTCTGGTCATTGGGGAAAAATATTGTCTGAATTTGTTAAACCCGGTTTTACAAACTTTGCATGCTTTTTAGAGGTACTTTGTACATTGTATACCATAAGAGTAAGATAATACTCTAAGATCCCAAAAAATTTATTCATTTATAAATTATACTATTGGAAGACCTAACAGTGTTTTTCATAATTTTTTATGTTTTATAGTCTCTTCTTCCTAGAATGCTCTTATTGTCTTTGTCTTTTTGCTTAACTTGTACTCATTCTTGAGGTTTTCAAATATTATTAACTGGATTCAATTTTGAAACTTTTGTTGGATATCTGTACTGTTATTCCAAAATATGCTTGGTTCTGGAGTTAAAAATAATGTGATGCAGTCTCCTTACACATTTACCATTCAGTGTGAAAAGCAAAGTATCTTAACAAAATATTTAAGGAAATAATTATAGATGTGCATGCATTAAATTTAATAAAAACAAACTATGAATGGGGAGCTGAAAAAGACAAAGGAAATCTAAAATAATGTACTTAAAATTGATACCCAGTTCTGAGATAATATGTGAGGAGTAGGAACAATTAAGCAAAAGGGGCTTTCATGTGCAAAGGCAGGAAGATGATAGAAATATAACCTGTGTAATGCAGGGGTGTTTAGATTGTGGGCAAGTTATTAGACCTCAGCCAAATTCATTTTGATCTACTATCTATGAAAACGTGGGATGAAGCAAGGGTCAAATAACAGCTGACTAGGAGGTTAATCATAGACCACTTTGCAGACAGATGTCCTTGGATGCCAGGTTATTGAACTTTGAACTTGTTTGGAAGAAAATGGAAGAGTTTCTCAAACTTCCATTCGCTCTTCAGTGACACCAAAGTTGATTTCTAGTTCCCTTCTCATCTGTTCTTATAAAACCAGAACCAGTGCACTGTTAAAATCCTTAGGTTTTGGTTCACATTTTTAGATTATTTCTGATCTTTGATTGTGTTCATTGCAATGTATTTTTATAGTACAGTATCTATGCATAACATCTCTTCAACAAATGTCAGGTGTGTTAGGAATTATGTGTCTATAAAAATGCATTTCTTGTGCTTAATGTCAATTTGTCAACTCACAAGATTGCTGGAGTCTTAAAGAGAAGGCTTGTGACTTCATTATTTTACTAGTCTTTGATGCCTTATTGGGTGATTTAATATATGGACATATACATAGACAACTCATTAAATGTAGGGCATGAATCAAAGACAAATAGGGTGGGGAGGCAACTCTACTTTGGCAAACATTTGATTATACCAGCAAAAAACTCTATTTAAAATATTTAATATACTTATAATTAGCTACAGTCTTCTTTCACTTGGTGCAACAAAAGAGATAAAATGGAAAACTACCTCCTGGATTTCAACCTTCTCTGTTAACATTTTGTATACTCTTTCAAGATCTTCCCCTTGATCTAGGAGAATTAAGGTAAAAATAAATGTCTACTATCACTTGGTTGAGTAGTTTGATGTTATTTAATAGCCCATCTGCAAATATTTCTGTTATAGAATCTAGTGACCTAATACACACATTACATTAACCTTCAGTTAGGCTGGATAGAAAGAGCCATTAGGCATGCATGGGTGGTTAAAACAAGTATACAAGCAAAGTTTATATACCAGCACAAATGAGATACACCCTGACTTATTAAGCTAACTGGTTTCACTGCCCTGGCCCAGTAGCAAACAATTTATAATTTATATTCTTTTGTTTAAAATATTTCATTCAATAATTTTACAGTACATTGCACAGGCAATAGCCCTGTCAGAGTAACTGTAAGTTCCTGGAAAGTGTTAATTGACAGGAATCTGTGAAGCTGGAAGTACAGTCTTGAATATTACATCCACTGATTCTTGACCTACTACTACATACACTTCAGCAGAGTAAAATATCAAATTATCTTAAGAAACATATTACATCTAGAGTGGATTGGGTCATAATGGATATGGAAATATCAAATAAAATTCTGTGAAGTTATTTTATGTTCTACCAAGGTTATATTTTATAAAAGTCACATTAAAAGTGGTGTGGTAGAGAAAAATTGATTTTGAAGAATGATAGTCTTTGGTTGGAATATCTGTTTGCATATTTATTAGTTGGATATCCCTAGGTAAATAAATTAATATTTTTATATATTTCCTTTTGTTCAAATTAGTTCAATCACTCCTATATTACAGTGTTTTGGGGGTTTAAAAACAGTAAATAAAAAGTAACAGAGCAACAAAAGTGGGTATAGTGTCAATAATTTATGTGCAATCAATGAAAGATTCAAATTATTGCCATTTTCATGAATTTAGTGTGATCGATAATTGCTATGTCTTGACTATGGTTTGCATAAGTAGCCCAAGACTTCATGTAGTAAATTCAAGTTTCCACTGCAAGTTATTAGAGTTGTTATCAGGCTAGAAACTGGGTTGAGTGTGGTTCTGTACATGTCACTTAAAATCTTTGAACTGAGAAAATGACAATGTGGAAATGTCATTTACAGAAATGAGCAGTTTATAACAGGAAAAACTTATTGGGGTTTTTTTGTTCAGGGACATAAACTTTTGCCTTGAGACATGTTAATTTTGACACACGTATTAAAAATTATTTCTAGGGAGGCTTAATGAGTTACCCAAAACTGTTTACAGTAAATATATTTCTTAATCAGTTAATTTTGTGCTGCAATTAACAGATTATCTGAGGCTGGCTAATTTATCTGGATCATAAATGTATTAAATCAGTTATCTGGAGTGGAGGAAGTCTAGTTTCTGGGAGCCACATCTGATAAGGGTCTTCTCACTGCATCCTAACACAGTGAAAGTTATAGCATATATATATATATATATATACACACACACACACACACACACACACACACACAGAGAGAGAGAGAGAGAGAGAGAGAGAGAGAGAGAAAGCACAATAATGAAAAGGTTGATTCATTCAAGAGGGCATAGCCCTCAATCCTTAATCACTTATTAAAGGACTCACTTTTTAACACTGCTGCAAAGGAAATCAAGTTTCCAGCAAATTAAATTTGGGGGTATATTCAAACCAGACCATAATGAAACTGAACATTTAACACTACCATGCTTTATTTAGAGGTCACAAGTCAACAAAGAATTATGAAACTGAGAGTTTACCCTTTGGATCAGAACTGCTTTGTAAAGTGTGTTGAAAGTGACACTGGAGTGGATTTGAGAGAAAAATGTGAGTAATAAAAGGACAGAAAGGTAATATAGGCATGTTTCTCAAGAAGGTTCCTCTAAAACAGAAAAAAAAATAATGGGTCAGTAGTTGAAGGTAAAGATTTGGTCAACAGAAAGCAGTTTACATTAGAAGCCATATTAGCATGTCTCTTTACTTGAGAAGGACTGGGGATGATTAATGGTATAGATTAGAGAAAATTACAGTGGTAAAACCTAGAGAGTCAGAATATCACTTTAATGAATATTATAGTAGAACCTCAGCAGATCCTAAAACAGATAGATGACTTGGAAAAAGGAAATAAAATATGGACTTTTCTGTTTTCCCATATCGTGGAAAAATTGTTCCAAATTGTTTTTGTTAATGGCAAACAAAATACAATATATACACTACACAAAATTGAAAAGCTTTAAATAAAACTGATTATCTGAAAAATAATTTTAAAAAGTAGACTCAATAATTTTATATCATTATATGTACTATTAATGGAATGATGTTACTTATATGGGGATGAAATCTGTTTCTTTGAAAATCAAAAATCTGAGATATTATAGTAATATAATAATTTTTGGCTCTTGAAAAAATACAGTCTATAAATACATACACTATACAGCGTATCTGTGATACTAAAATTTAATGGCTGTATTTTTGGCAGCATTTAGGTTCATATGTTTTAAAAGTCTCTTTATGAGAGTAGTTTTGAAAAAAAAATATCCAAAAAGTTTTCTAGGAAGGATAGTATTGAAAACAATGAACAAAATGTGTTTTGTGTTAGTATTTTACGTTTATGTGTTAGTATTTTAATTCACAGAGGTGCCATATATACTATGACATATGCAAAGAAAAAAGTTAATACTTAGGACAGAAAATAATCTACTAAAATTTAGTTTAAACTATTAAAATTACTAAATACAGATTACTTATTACCTCAATTACTATGATACCCACACATGCACACTCACACACATACACATAGAGGGGTTTCATTAGAGATAATCTAGATTTTATCAGATGTCCAAAGTTTCTGCCCTTTCTTCAGTATGGCCACACTGCCACAAGTAGCTCTTTGTTTTCCTTTTGTACATGTCCTAATTTGATGAAGTCCAGTTTGCTTTACTATCTGCCTTATGGAGACTGTGCCTTTGCTATGAACAAGATCTGCATATATCTAATGGAACAGGCCCTGTTCTAAAAAACTAATGACACAGAACCGATTCAGTACCATCACCTGAATACTCAAATCTCTTATACCTAGAACCTTCTAATTGGATATTTCCCTGCTACACCAGTCTCTTAAACACTGGTAAGCATTATAGTAAACTATGTGTCAGATCCACATAGATGTATATCCCAACGCGAATCCCCTCGTTCAATGACACAGAATTCTCAGTATGCATCAAATCTAGTTTCGAAACGAGTATTAGGTCATTACATTTTGAGTCTGAAAAAAAAAGAAGCCCCAAATTCATACTTCCATATTTGTTCATAAATGATCATCACTTTACTTATTCTCAACAATATTATAGTCATTATTTTCAAAATTTAATTTTTATATGCTTTTATATAGTGTTTATTTGACTATATTCTTAAAAGTTTTCCTGGAATCAATCAGTTGTATGCATATTTAATGAGATGAATTCTTTATATGCTTTTATATAGTCCTTATTTGAATATATTCTAAAAAGTTTTCCTGGAATCAATCAGTTGTGTCCATATTTAATGAGATGAATATATATACATATAATATATTATATGTATATATATATATATAATTTGAGTATATAATTTGAGCTATCTCGGATTAGCCATTTAGGGTTTGTTAAACGCAGGTATTACAGAAAATTCATTAAGATTTTTTTGAATAAAAAATTTTATAAAATAAAACACTAGGCATTAAACATGGCATAAAGATATACACAAGTGAGAAAAAGATATACCACAAAAATAGATCCTTAGATGAAAATAGAAAGTTGTAGAAAAAATAGAGAAAATTGGGTGGTATAGATTACACAGTGACATATGAATATAATTCACTAAGAATAAAACTGTCACATTTCTATTATATTTTTATATTTAATTATAATACTAGTAAAGTGTAGCAAGCACTATTTTAAAGTATGCAGCAACATATCTGTGCATTAAACAATCTGTCATTCAAGGCAAATTTGTTTTCAATTTTTATATTTTAGTTCAGAAAACATTTCTTCCCTCAAGCTCCAAAGGAAGATCCATGTTTCTAAATTTTCAGATTTGCAGTAATATCAAACCATATAAAATGTAAAAAAAAATGAAAAGTTTGTCTAACGTATAACTTTCACATTCAACTGCAATAAAGGCCCTATCAAGAGTAGAACACATTCTACTTGCAATGATAAATAACACTTGCTAACAGCAGCTACAGAGGCAGAGCCATTAGAGAGATGGATGAACGTATCAGTAAGTAGAGGCACACAGATCTGCTAATGGGAAGGTCACAAAGCAAACATTAACAATCAAGAACATTAATACATTCCCCCACATCAATGCTTTCTCAGTAGTGACTTTTGACAGGAACAATCTGGCTCCCATATGTCTCTGGCTAAACCTCAGGGACAATTTTATTTCAGTATACAAACATGTCCACAGATCTGCCTTCAAGATTATAGAAACAACTGAACCAAAGTCCTTAGATTTTTTTTATTTTTGTACATATTGGAACAAATCTCTTCCCTGAGTAGATAAATGCAAGGCTTGTCCATGAGGTATTATGTCACAAAGCATGCGTACAAAAATCACACTGTTTTTTAGTAGCTATGTGTCGCTTTTTATTGGCAAGATAATTTATACATAAAATGATCTTATACTTGATTTTTAAGTGGTCAAAATAGTAATTAGATACGGAAATCACTCTTAAATTTTAAGGGGAAAAATAAAAGGCCAAAGAGGGTGAAGAAATTAAAAATTAGTTTTCGAATTGTCTTGTTTGTCTTATTTGGTATGGGGTTTCTTGGTAGTACACGGGCCAGGGCATAATACAAATGTCATAATGAATGGCACATATGCACTAATAAATATGAGAATAAAACTTATTGCAATAGATGCAACAAAAAGATTATCAAAAGGGAAAGGTTCAGCCTCTACCTAGCAAAGGATTAAAGTAGGTGACTTTAATTGTAGTTTGATGAGGCTGGCTTTTTTGAAGTGTTTCTCAGATGTGAGGTAAAAGAAGAACAAATGTGGGAAATGAAAGCTTTCAATGATCAAACGTCAAAATGGAGGGTTTTTTAACACTTGTTCTAGTATCAAAAATAATCATGTTGAGCCAGGTGTGGTGGACCACATCTGTAATTGCTGCATTCTGGAGACTGAGGCAAAAGGATCACCATGAGTTACAGGCCATCCTGGGCTACATGGTGAGTTCAAGGACAGGCTGAAGTACATAGTCAGACTCCGTCTCCAAAACCAAAAAATACAAATGATAATAATCAAGTTGATATTTATATTGCTAAGTAGTGAGACACTATGAATCCTGTAAACTTCTACTGAATAACCATACATTTTACTATAGTAATTTTTCTGTGCTTTTTATAGAAATTCTGAGTTTTGACTGTTTTTATATTTAATTATCAACTGAGTTGGACTTAGATCTTAAATTACTTTCCTTACAAAATAATTAGTTTCTCAGTTTTGATATCACTTCATGACTCACTTAAAATAATCTCAGCAATTATTTTCGCTTTATGCAAGAACTGATTTCCAAAAACTGTTATTCTTAAAGAATTGTCAATAATTTTTTTTTTTTATTTTTAGAAAATTGGGTTAGACAAATTTTCACAATGAATGGCAGAAGTATTTTGCAGAAATCAGTAAAACATGATAAATATAATGATTAGGAAAGTTATCATTTTTAAAATGAAATTATCATCTCTTTAACTATATATACAACTGAAAATTTTAAGAAAAGCTCCTTCTGTAGTATAGTAAAATAAGCATAACAAAGCTTATATTATATAACAATTTTTAATATAGAGAAAACAGAAACCTGATTTTATTAAGTGTTCTTATGTGTTACCATGCAAATGTCCTGTCTGCTGTGTATTGCCTTCTATTTAAAAATGTTTCAGTTTTTAAAAAATTAACTTTGGGGATATTTAGATGCAGAAAGATTAATAAATATTTCCAATGGTTCTCAATGCTCAACAAAGTTAAAGCTAAGATCCACACAACTTAAAACACATATTTTAAAAAAATTTATTGGTACATTATAGGTATACAATATAATGACATTAATCGTTGGAAATTTGCACCTTTCCATAATTTCTCCTGGCTCTTACTTTTTCCCCATCCCCGGCCTTCTCTTCAACCCCTCCATCCCTCCCTATTACAAATACTTTGTTTCCATTTTTTCATTTTCTTATATTAATTCATTCCCTTCTTTCCTTTCCCCTACGTCTCCCACATCCCATCCCCTTTCCCCCTTTTCTTCCTAAATCACATTATCTATTATACCTTTTAGTCCTTATATACACTTTCAGTTTCTAACACTAAAGAAACTATTCAGTCTTTACATGTGTCCTATTTATTTCACTTAAGATAATCACCTCAATGTGCATCCATTTAGCTATGAATATCTCTAATTTCTTATTTTTTAGGGCTGAGTAGTACTTCATTTTATAAAAAAAACACACCACATCTTCTTTATCCAGTCTCCACTTGATAGGCATTTGGGCTGCTTCCAAGTTTTGGCTATTATAAACTGTGAACTATGGGTGTCTATGAACATGGGTACTCATATATTACTGTGGTATGATTCTTTTAATTCTTTGGGGAAGATATCCAGTAGGGGAATAGCTGGGTCAAATGAGACTTCCAGTCCTAGTTCTTTGAGGTATCTCCATACTGATTTCCACAGTGGTTGCACCAGTCTACACTCCCACCAGCAGGGGAGCAGGTTCCTCTTTCCCAACAGCATCCTTCCCCCCACATTTATTATTGCTTGATTTCAAGATAGCAGCCAATCTTTCTGGGGTGAAGTGGAATCTCAGCATTGTTTTCATTTGCATCCCTCAAATGACCAGTGATGTTGAACATTTTTTCATGTTTATTTGCTATTTCTACTTTTTTGTCTGAGAAATGTCTGTTCATTTCAGATATCCATTTTTGGATTGGGGCTTAAATTTCGGAGGTTTGATTTTTTTAAGTTCTTTATAGATTCTAAATAGTAGATCTTTGTCTGAGGAACATCAGGTGAAAATTTTTTCCCACATGGTGGGTTATCTCTTCACACTGCTGGTGGTTTCTCTTGCTGTGCAAAAGCTTTTCAATAAGAAGAGATTCCACTTGTTGATTGTGCTAGTTCATGGGCAACTGAGCTTTTGTTCATAAAATGTTTTTCTACACCAATATCTTCAAGAGTTCTACCTTACCTCTGTTCCAGCCAGTTCAGCGTTTCTGTTTTAATGTTTAGATCTTTAATCCATTTTGATTTTTGTTTAATGCATGTTGAGAAATGTGAGAGATATAGGTCTAGTTTTAGTCTTTGGTGAGTTGAAAACCAATTTTTCCAGCACCATTTATTAAAGAGGCTATCTTTCCTCCAGTGAGGGTGTTTGGCTCCTTTAACGAAAATGAGGTGGCTGAGTGTGTCTGGAGTTGTTTCTGCATTTTCTAATCTGTTTCACTGGTCCACAGGTCTGTTTCTTTGCTAGTACCATGCTGTTTTTACCACAGTACCGTTGTAGTATAATTACAAGTTGGGGATTGTGATACCCACTGCCATGTCTCTGTTGCCTAGAATTGCTTTTGCTACTCTAGGTCTCTTCTTGTTCAAAATTAATTTTTGGATTGTTTTCTCAAGGTTCATGAAGTGTGCTTCTGGGATTTCAATTGGGATTGCATTAAATCTATGTAGCAGTTTTGGAAGTATATCCATTTTCACTATGTTTATTCTTCCTACCCAGGAGCAAGGGATGTCTTTCTATTGTCTGATGTCATCTTCAATCTCTCTTTTCAGAGTGCTATAGTTTTCAGAGAAGAGGTTTTTGATTTCTTTTGTTACATTGATTCCTATTTCAGTTTCTTGGATGCTATTGTGAAAGGAATTATTTGCCCTATTTCTCAGTGAGTCTGTTCTACATGTAAAGTTATTGATTTTTGTGTGTTGACCTTGTATCCAGCTACTTTACTGAATTTGGTTATTAAGTTTAGAAGACTTTTGGTGGCATTCTTGGGGTCTTCTATACACAGTAAAATGTCATCTGCAAATAATTACAATTTGACTTCTTCATTTCCTATCTTTATTCCTTTTATTTCTTTCTCTTGACTAATTGCCGTGGCTAATGTTTTTAAAACCATATTGAACAGGAGTGGTGATAGTGGACACCCTTGTCTTGTTCCTGATTTTAGCGTGAAGGATTTCAGGTTTTGACCATTCAGTATGCTACTGGCTGTTGGTTTTTCATAGATGGCTTTTATCAGTTTGAGGTAGAGGCCATCTATTCCAATATTTTGCAGCGTTTTTATCACTAATGCATGTTGGATTTTGTCAAATGCTTTTTATGCATCTTTTGAGATGATCATATGGTTTTTGTCCTTGGCTTTATTAACATAGTATATTACACTGATTGATTTGCATATGTTGAACCATCCCTGCATCCCTGGGATGAATCCTACTTGGTCAGGGTGTATGATCTTCTTGATGATCTTCTGCAATCTATTTGGCAATATCTTATTAAGGGTTTTTGCATCTATGTCCATTAGTGAGATTGGCCTATTTTTCTCTTTTTTGGTTCGGTCTTTCTCAGCTTTGGGGATCAAGGTGATGCTTGCTACCAAGAATGAATTCAGGAGTATTTCTTCCCTTTCAATTTCGTTGAAGAGTTCAAACAGCAGTGGCAGTAGTTGGTCTCTAAATGTCTTGTATAGTTCAGGGGTGAGGCCATCAGGATCTGGGCTTTTCTTAGTTGATAAGATTTTAATTATGTTTTCAATTTCATTGATATTGGGTTGTTTAGAATTTTTAGGTCTTCTTCATTCAACTTTGGTAATTCGTATGTATCTAAGACTCTCTCCATTTCTTCTGTGTTTTCCATCTTATTGGTGTATAGTTTCTTGAAGGAGGTATTGATGATCCTCTGAATTTCTGCTGGGTTTGTTTTAATTTCATACTTTTCATTCCTAATTGCATGGATTTGGGCCTTTTCTTTTCTTTTTCCCATAAGGTTTTCTAAGGGTATGTCAATTTGTTTATTCTTTCAAAGAATCAACTCTTGGCTTCATTGATTTTTTGAATTGTTTTCTTAGTCTCCACTGCACAGATTTCAGTCCTGATCTTTATAATTTCCCTTTCTATGGGCTTTGGGTTTGTCCTGCTCTTCTTTTTCTAGAAGCTTGAGATTCAGCATCAGATTGTTTAATTGGGCTTGTTCTGTTTTCCTAATATGAGTATTCACTGCTATGAATTTGGTTCGCAAGACTGCTTTCATTGTGTCCCATAGATTCTGATGTGTTTTATTGTCATTGTCATTTAATTGTAGGAACTGTCTGATTTCTTCTTTAATTTCCTCTGGGACCCATTGATTATTCAGAAGTGTGTTGTTCAATTTCCATGTGTTTATGAAATTTTTGTGGTTTCTTTTGCTGTTGATCTCCAATTTCATCACACTATGGTCTGATAATAGACAGGAGATAACTTCAATTCCTTTGCACTTACTTAAGCATGTTTTATGAGCAAGTATGTGGTCTATTTTGCAGAATGAACCATGCGCAGCTAAAAAGAATGTGTATTCTGATTTTGTGGGTTGGAACACTCTGTAAACATGTTAAGTTCATTTGTTCAAGAGTTCTATTGATTTCTAATATTTTGTTGCTCTTTTTTGTGTAGTTGATCTATCTATTTGTGACAGTGGGGTATGGAGGTCCCCCACTACACTGTATTAGTGCTTATATGATTTTTCATGTCTGTTTGTATTTGTTTTATATAGTTGGGTGCCCTAGTGTTTGGTGCATAGATATTTATGATTGTCATCTCTTTCTCTTGGATTGTTCCCTTTACAAGGATGTAGTGTCCTTCTTTGTTTCTCTTAATCAACGTTGGTTTGAAATCCACTTGGTCTGCAAAGAGGATAGCTACTCCTGCTTTTTTTTCGGGTTCCCATTGCATGGAGTATTGTTTTCCACCCGTTAACTTTCAGTCTATGACTTTCTCTTTGAATTAAGTGTGTTTCTTGTATGCAGCATATTGTTGAATTTTGCTTCTTGACCCATTCTGCCAGTCTATTTCTTTTGATTGGTTAGTTGAGACCATTAACATTGATGGTTATAACTGATAACATATTGAATTGTCATTGTTATGACTTTTTCTTTTTGTTGGATTCTCCCCCTTTGTTTTTAATTTCTTGTCATGTATGGTGGATTTATTCTGCTGGGCTTCCTGGGGTTGTGATCCTCGTTGTCTTTTCCTAGGACTTTGTCTAAAATTTTGGAGTGCCGGTTTGGTATTCATGAAGTTCTTAAGGTGCTCTTTGATATGAAAGTGTCTTATTGCATCATCAATTTGAAAGATAGTTTTGCAAGGTATGTCAATCTTGTTTGGAGGTTATTTTCTTTCCGGGCTTCAAATACATCACTCCAACCTCTTCTTGGCTTGAGGGTTTTCATTGAGAAGTCTGCTGTGATTCTGATGTGCTTTCCTTTGTACGTGATTTGTTTCTTTTCTCTCACTGCTTGTAGAATTTTGTTCTCCTGTTGGGTTTCTGGAATCTTAACAATTATATGCCTATGTGTAGATATTTTATGATCAAGGCTAGTTGGAGTCCTATATGCCTCACTTATCTGTATGTCAGGTTCTTTTCCCCTGCTTGGGAAGTTTTCTGCTATCATTTCTGTGAACAGTTTTTTTTTTTTTTTATGTCATCTGCACTCTCTCCTGTTTCTTCATTGACTCCAATCAGTCTTATGTTATTCTTCTTTGCATTGTCTAGCAGCTGCTGGATTGATTTCTCATGGACCTTTACAATTAAAAAAATTTTTATTTTCCTGGTCACTAATTGCAATCTTATCTTCTATATCTGAAATTCTGTCTTCCCATTGGCTCATTCTGCTGCATAGACTTTCAGTGGAGTTTTAATCTCCTGGAAATCTGTTTTCCTCTGTTTTATGCATTCCATTTGTTTCCTATGTTGGGATTCCGTCATGTTCCTCAGCTCCTCTAATTTTTTAATCTGTGCCCTCTCTTGATTTTTTAATCACGTCTTGCACTATGAGCACAATCTCTGCTGTAATGTGAGAAGTTATTTCTGATTTCATTTTTTCTAGATCCTCTTCCATTGCTAGTTCAGGGAGTCCAGGTGTTTGAGTATCAGAGTGTTTCATCTTGTTTCCCTTTGGGGTTGCTGTAGGTGATCTGGAAGTCTGGTTCTGAGGCTTGTTTACTTGTCTTCTCATTTTGATGGGGATGAGGGTGCTGCTGGTTCCCACGTGGCTCACCTCCCCTGTGCTGGGAGCTGTGGTATGTTGGCCTGGAATTCTCCTACTTTGCACTGGGAGCTGTGGCAGATTGACCCAGAAGCCTCCTCTCCACTGGGAGCTGTGGCATGCTGACCCAGAAGCCTCCTCTGTGCTGGAAGCTCTGGCATGCCTACTCGGAAGCCCCCTCTGCTCCCCCTACTATTGTATTAGTGCTTATTTGATTTTTCATGTCCATTAGTATTTGTTTTATGTAGTTGGGCACACTAGTATTTGGTGCATAGATATTTATGATTGTCATCTCTTCCTCTTGGATTGTTCCCTTTACAAGGATGTAGGGTCCTTCTTCATCTCTTTTAATCAGTGTTGGTTTGAAATCCACTTGATCTGCAAAGAGGATAGCTATTGCTGCTTTTTGGGGGGTGTAAAACTCATATTTTTATTTTACTTATACCATTTGTGCCACACCTATGTAAAATGAGATTTTACCAATGACATAGGAAAATTACATATATAATATCTCTTGGTTTCTCCCCTCTCACACATGTGCACACACACACACACACACACACACGTGCACACTTTTGTTTATATAACTATTCAAGGTCTTGTATAATCTACTTTAATCTTAAATTCAAGATGTTTCTGATTTTCCATACTAGAGTCCACATAAGTGTCTGTCTCTATTCTTAATGTGGTTCGTGAAATTCTCAAATATCTCTCAGATCACAGGTTCTCTGTAAATTTTTCAACTTTATGTTCTTCTAGGTGATCTTTAAAAAGTCACACAATTATTATGCTGAATTATTTTTTTCACTAGGCTATTATATTAAATCTCATTAATACTACAGTGATTACTTTTTAAATTATATAGAAATCATTAATTCATCTGATATTTATATCAATATTGAGACAGGAGATATTAATTTCCTTCTGCTTTTCTCTATTAATTAGGTTTACTGGTACATTTTAGGTGCACATTATGATCACATTCATCATTGAGAATTTGTACTTGTACATGATATGTCTTGGTTCATATTTTTTCCCATTACTTTTCTCTCCCTTCAACATCTCCACCCCTCCCTATTTACAAATGCTTTGCTTGTTTTTTCCATCTTTTTTCATTTTTTCCTTCCCTTCTTTCCATTTTCCCACTCGCCTCCCTAGTTCTACTTCCCCTTTGAACATTTTCTCCCTATTTCACATTATCTATTACATATTTTGGTCCTCACTTGCACTTTCAGTTTCTCACAGCGGAGAAACTTGGTATTTACACATGTGCATCCTATTCATTTCATTTAAGTGTATGGCCTCAAGGTGCATCCATTTAGCTATAAATGTCTCAGCTTTACCACAACCATATTAAACAACACAACATTATTATTACACTTTCTCTAGTTTAAAACTAAAACATGTTAAAATGTTGACATGCCTTTTTTCCTGAGACTCTAGTGGGGAAACTTTTTCTTTTTTTACTTAATTTTCTTTGATTTGTTTTTAGGCATTCCTAGTATTGAATTTTTCCCCATTTCTTGTATCCTGGCTTATTCCTCTATGTTCAAAATCAGCAATTGCTTTGGTCCTAAAGTTTGCCTCTCACTGCATCTCCTCTGACTTATTCTCCTTCTTTTCTGTGTCCTTTTAAAGGATATTTTAACTATATTAGACTCCTTCATTCAATTGTGGAAAATTTCACTATCTCAAAATCTTTAATTTATATCTTCAGTGTCTCTTTTGCCAGTTTTGCAGTCAGTTTTCTTTTACTATAACAAATAGATCAGGCTGGATACTTTATAAAGTAAAAAAGGTTAATTATATCACAGTTTGGGTGGTGGAAATTATAAATAGCATTACATGGGCTCTGGTGAGTATTCTGGTGGAATTGTGTGTAAGGGGGAGAAATTGTTGGTGAGAGAAAAACCCAGAGAGAGGCATGGGCCAGTCTTGTTCTTTTTATAACAACTATACATAAGGAGTTGCAAAAGATCCCACAAGAACTACCTTAACTCTTTCTAATCTCTTCCCTAATGACAGACTGTTTTGCACTTTACAATTTATCATGAAAAATGCAAAAAAATAGTTTATGTACCTATAAGTTTAAATACAATTACTTACCCTATATAAACAAATGTTCCAAGATCTTAGTTTAGTGAAGAACAAAATCTGTTTTTCATATTACATTTATTGATTTTCCTTGTCTCTTTTATGTTGTAATAACACTAAAATTTTGCCTGATTGAGCAGCCTGTAACTGGCTCCTTGATAGAGAACATCGAGAAGCTATGATAGTGCAATTAAAGACACTCATAAAATAGGACTTCCAGAACTGCTTCAGAAAGTGGGAAGAACAATGAGTATGTGTATTCAGAGCAAAGTTGAGTATTTTTCAGAGGATTAATGACAATATGCCTGTCTTAGTTATTTTCTTGTTGCTGGGACAAAATACTAGACGCTCATAAGTTAAAGGAGGAAACCCACAGTTTATAGAGGTCTCAGTCCATGGCCAGCCAGCTCCAAAGGAGGGTGGAAAAGTAGAGGGGAATCAAAGAGAAGGCTTGCTTATGGCATGGCAGTGGTAAGCAATGAGCCATCAAGGGAATAAGATGTAGCCTTCTAGGCCATGCCCGTAATGACCCATCTCTTCCCACTTGGCTTCACTTCCTAGCATCACACCAAGTGATAAATCCATCAGTGACTAATCCAGCATCACACACTCATGATGCAGTACCACACACCCATGATCAGGTACCACACCTATGATCTAGTATCACACACCCACAATCCAACCACCTCCAAAAAGCCCCACTTATGAGCACATGAGGCTTTTGGGGAAGTATAGATAAAAGTCATAAGTGCATTTTACTATACTAAATATTTAATATTATCAAGCTATAGGATCATACATCATGTATAGTGAAAAATATGTACAGAAAAGAAAAAAAGAAAGGGAAAAGCAGATAAATAAAAGAAAACAGAAAATGGAAGGGAATATAAATTGAAAGTGAAGGAAAAGGTAAGGAATTGTAACCTTGAATAGTAGTGACTTTATAATTTTAGTTTGCATTTCTCTGACTTATTCAGTATCTTTTTTACATGCCAAGTTACTAGGTAGCTACTATTGAGCACTGTAAAATTTTTTTGCCCAATATTCACTGAGTTGTTTCCTTAATATTTAATCATAATGTTTGTGTCCTCTAAATATGAGTCACATATGTATTTTTGCAAATATTTTCTCTAAGTATTTGGCTTGCTTTCCTATTTCTAAAATAATACATTTTGTAGGGTAAAAGTTTTTAATTTTGGTAAACTATAATTTATCTGTTTTTATGCTTTATGACTTAGTTATTTGTGCTTGCTCTACAATTCTTGTCTAATGGCTTTCCACAACTTCTGACCACAAAATACTAGGAGTCATAATTTTAGTTCCCATTTTTAGCTCTATGATCCAGTGGGATTGAATTTTGGGTAAGCACTAGCAATTTATTATTTTCTCATATGGACATAACATTATCTTTAAACAATTTGATGAAAAGAAGAGTGTTTGCATATAATCAGTGCATTCTGGATGAAAGTATGAAAATATCACACTGGATATACCATTATATGTCTTAATGAATATCTCTTAATTTAAAAGGCTGAATTAACTTATCAGGCCAAATTTTGTTGAAAATCACTTCATCATTTTTGTATTTGTCAATCTCTAGACTCTTCTCATTTGTATTCATTTATCTAGATGTCCTTAAACCAATATTATGCTGTCATGATTAAAAGGACTTTGAACTAATGAATGAAATCAGGTAGATTGAGTCCTACAACTTTGTTTCTAATTTACATAATTTTTTTGACTATTCTTATTCCTTTTTATTATCATATAAAATTGTAAAATGTCTTGTTAATTATTTTTAATTTCTTTCAGGAATACTGAACAAAATTCTATGCAACATATATGAAAGATAAGAAGTGACTACTAACTCTAACTTTAACCCTAAATGTAACCAGCAACCATATGATAAATCTACATTCAACTGTGACTTCATTTCTACCAGCAACAGTTTGTAGTTGTTAGGCTTCAATTGTTAAATTTTCCCTATGTACTTCATATTTTTTTATAAATTGCTAGAATACTAAAATGCAGTTCTTTGTTTTTGCATATGGATGACTTACGCTATCATCTTCCTCAATCCACTTATTACTTGAACTAGTTGTTTTGTAGATTTCTTAAGATTTTATTCATATATGATAATTTTTTTTTAGTAGATTTTATTTTATTTCTTCCACTTTAGTCTATATCAATTTATTTTCCTTTCCATTTTCTTGACTAAGTGCACTATCTATGATGTGTAGTATCATGGTGAATAATAGTGGTTATTAGAAACAATCCTTTTATTGTAAGGGAAGGACCATCATATATTTAACATTAAGTATGATGATATTATCTGCAGATTTTTGACAAATATACTTTAATAGGTAAAATTTATTTTTAGTTCTAGAGGGTGAGTAATTTAATAATGAATGAATTGATAATGTTGGTTGTCTTTTTTTTGTTTACATTAAAAAGATTCTTTTTATAGTTTGCTCATACAATGAATTTGTATATGTTCTTCAACACAATTTGTTTAATTTTTAATGGTTGTATATATTTATATTCATGAGACAGAGAGTATTCTCTGGTTTTCTTAATCTGCTTTATTTTACCTTGAAATATTTTTCTCTGGTTTTGATAATAAGAAAGTATGACACTTGTAAAAATGACATAAGATATTCTTACCTCTTCTACACTATGGAAGTTTTTTATGAAATTGCAGTATAGCTTCCTTAAATTTTTGATAAAATTTACTAATAAAGAAATTGGGCTTGAATTTTTCTTTGTTTTTGTTTTTTGGGTTTGTTTTTTTTTTGGTACTGGGGATTGAACTTAGGCCCTTGTGCTTGCACAGCAGGCAGTGAAACCACTGAACTAAATCCCCAGCCCTGAATTTTTCTTTGGAGAAAACTTTATTTAGGCTATTTATATGTTTAAGTGGCCTCTGGTAGTTTATATATTTGTCTCATTCAAAGAATTCCTACACTGCCAAATATTAGTATTGATCTATATGTAATGTTTCTTCATTATTTATTAATATTACAGGATTTATAAGTGATATCCGTTCTCATTGTTGACATGTCAATACTTTGGCAACAAGTCTGGCTAAAAGATTGTGACATTAATTTATTCTTTGAAACAATCTAAAATTGATTTCTATGAGACAATGTCAATTGTACCTATTTTCTACCCATTGATATTTTCTTGCTTTTTTATTCCTTTATTCTGCTCATTTTGACTATATTTTGTTCTTCTTATTCAAATTTTTTGACATTAAAACTAATAATTTGAGACTTTATTATTTTTATTAGTATTTATCTTTTTATTGACAAAGTAATCATACATATTTTTGACTTGCAGCCTAATAATTTAATACATGTGTGCAATGTGCAAGGCTCAAATCAGAGTTCAGGGTACTTAGAATCACCATATCGTTCATAACTTATCTGTCCTGAAAAACTTTGAATTACTCTTTTCTAGCACTTTATAATTATGTAATAAATAGCTGTGACCTGTGTTCACCCTTCTGTGAGGTAGAATATTAGAATTTTTTCCTCCTGTGCCACTGTACTTTGCTCAACCACAACCAAACTGAAGTTCCTCAACCTCCTTTCACTATTTTACTCTTTAATGGTGACTATTAATAATCACTATTTTAATTTTATGAGATCAATTATTTTTTACTTGCTGCATGAGCAAGAACATGTGGTGTTTGTTTTTATGTGCTTGGCTTATTTCATTTAACATAATGTCTCCCAGTACCTTTAATGTTGCTGTAAATGACAAAATTTCTCTCAGATCATTGTTCTATCTGTACCCCATAAATCTAAATATGTTGTATTTTCTTATATAGCATTCAGAAATGTTAAACAGTTTCCTTTCTGGTGGATTCCATCATTTGTTTAATATTTAGATCTTTACTTTTCAGACACCCAGGTCTTTCCTTAAAACTGTATTTATTGCTGTTGGTTTTTTTTTTTTTTTCTTTTTTGTTATATTCTAAAAAATTTAATCTTTTGAACTACACTTATTAGTTACTTTTCTCATCACTGGGACAAAATACTCAACACCCAAAGTCAAAGGAGGAAAAGTTTATTTGGCTGACAGTTTCCTAGAGGTTTCAGTCTACAGTTGGATGGCTCCAGGCAGGTTGGCATGGCGGAGGAGAAACAGTCCATGACAGAAGACAGCAAAAGCAAACACCAGACCAGGGACAAGCCTCTTTCTGTTTCTCTTATTTTATCCTAACTCCCTAAGGGCAGGTAGCACTCACACCCTTAATCCTAGTGTCCTTAATCCTAGCACTGCACCATGAATCAATCCCAATGTCATGCATTCTAGATCCAGCTACCTCTGAAAAGCCTAACTATGACAGTATGAGGCTTTGGAAGGACATCTAGGCATAAGCCATATACTTGTTTTATGACACATTGTATGATCTTTCTCTGAATATTCCTTGAGTACTTGAAACTGTGTATTTTTCTGTTGTTCAGTGTAATGTTCTATAAATTTGATTTACATTAGGTTCTTAATGCTATCATTCCAATATTCCCAATCTACCAGTTAACAGTGTTGCTGGGTTTTTTTTCTATTTCTATAAGTATTTTATAGTTTCCAAACATACTTGTAGATTTATCTATTTTTGACATTATTTCTGTCAATTTTTGTTTGACATATATTGCTGCTCCATTGTTAGTTACATATTTAATTAATAACAATTATATCATCATTATCCTGGCAGTAAATTATAAAGTTTCTTTTGCATACTCCTTAATTACAGCCCATTTTGTTTGACATATTTAGATCCACTCTAGTGTTCCTACATGTATTTCTACCTCTCATCCTCTTCCATGCCTCTCACTAGTATTCTATTTAAGCCTTTCTATTAAACACTTCAGAACACATAGTTTATTCTTGCTTTTATATCCATTCTTATAGTCTTTTCCTAGTGATTAGGAGGGTTACCGTACATTCATCAAATTATTAATATTTTATATGTAGTATGCCAATTTACTGCATTATATTGGTCCCAAGAGCTTTTTGTTTATCTGTTCCTTATTCTTATCTTGTATTAATTTTAAAAATTAATTTAAAAAACTGTAATTTATATATTGAAGTTCTAAAGGGAATACAGAGTAAAGCAAAGAGTGAAGATTCATGATAGTGACCAGATCATGCACTGCCATAACATTTTTACTAGTTCCATGTTTAAGACCTGAAATTTGTTGAAATTGTAGATCAACATGAGAAGAGTTAAATAGTCAAAATCCACTGAATTTATCTGTTCGATTCTCTTTCTGGTAATCTTGTCATGACAATTTTTTTATATTAGCAAGTTTAGATGGTGAAATTGGAATGTATGCTAGGAAGTAAAATATTGAGTCCATTTTGATCAGGTACACTTTAAGGTTCATGATATCCAGGTAGAAATGCCCAACAGCCTCTATGGAATAAAAATATTACCTGGGGAAGAAAAAAAATCAGTATATTTGAAGGTAGCTGATAGTTTGCTAAGCATCCATAAGATCAGTTAGGGAATTGCACAGCATGCATAGGAAGAACATCAGGACTGGAAGCTTAGGGGGTAAAAAACACTACAGGAGCAAAGAAAAGAGGACTGTATAAAATGGATAGTAATAAAGGAAGAAATAGAAAAAAAAACTCCTTCAAGGGCAAGCATATAACAGAATATTAATTCTTTCTTAAGAGAACAATTTTGAAAAAAAGAAACTGAAAAATTAATTTGACATTTAAGACATATTGATAACCTTAAGCAACCGCAATGAATCAGGGTGAATAAAAGCCAAATATAATTATATAAATCTTAAAATTTGAAAGAAAAAATATGAGCTAATCTTGAAGGCATGTGAAAAATTTGAAACTGAGAAATAGTTACTGCCTTACACAAGATAGAGGGTTTTTTTTTTGTTTATTCTTATTCCTAGAGTAACTTTAGTAAAAAAAAAATGCAAAGATTGAAGAAAAAGAGATTAGTTCTCCTAAAAATTGAATACTTCACATAGGGCTGAAACTGACAGATCTCTAGTACCCACTCCTAGTAAATGACCTCTGCTCCATACTACTTACAGCAATAAGTAGCCATAGAAATAGGATTTCCACTGAGCTTTCCACAGAGCTTATCACTTTTAGCTCAGCATACCACCCACTCTTCCTCTTCTGGGATCCCCCAATTCTACAATCTCATATGGAGTAAGTTGTGCAGTTGCCATAACTTGATATCTTCTCCATTCAGTATATTTCTGCCTCATGTTTTAACACTGTAGCTGCCCTTACTCTATGCAATGCTATAATTAGATAGGCTAATATAATACGAAGTGATTATAGTCAGTAAAGAGTCCTAAGAAGATTTCCTAAGTTGTGTCACCAGCCAGTGGTTGCATAGTGATACTCATTTTGATTAACTTTGTAAATGAGTTCAGCATGCTTACCTATTGTTTACTTAATGCTCTGTGTTTATTAGTGTCAATGGAATACAGAACTTCTTTTAAACTTCCTCAAATCCAGTGAGAATTAAACCATTGCTAGTTTTCTGTAAAGACCCTAGATTTAAACGTTATTCAGTAATAATTTAAAAGAAAAAAACCAAAAGGCCAATTTATCTAAGGATGAAAGAATAACACTTAGGGAAAAATATGGATAGTAGCAAACTTCACAAAGATAAACAGCTTATTATTCCTTCCTTTTTATTTTGAAAGGAAGAATGAATTTCTGTCTTACTCAAGAAAATTGAATTCTGCTTGAATATAATTGTAATAATCAGATTTTCTTGTTTCTGTTTTTAATGTTCAGACATATGTCCATAAGCCCTACTGCAATGATTACCCTTGTTTACCACCCTGGGTTGAGTTGTGAGACTATCTCTTTCATAAGGGCATGATTCATACTGTATAATGATCAATTACTTCACATTCACCTTATTTCCAACAATAAAGAAATTATGACTCTGCAATGCCTGATGTGCTAGAGAAAGACTCTAGCCAAGTGTTCTCCCTCTTCTTGCCCATCTTATCTTTTTACTTCTCCATTTGTCATGGATGGTGTGACTTGCTGGCTGTTCTGAGGGGCTTGCTAGACTAATAAATCATCTGTCCTCGTGGCATTTCCACATAGACAAGTCTTAATGCCTTATTATATATGATCAAAGCAAATCTTTGGTGCCATTAAATAATAATAGTTATGATTAGTAAGAAATTTTATATTATAATTGCATGTAGTACTAGATAATATACAAATTTCTTCTTTATGCTGATACACTTTAAATTTTTTTTTGAATGTTATTAGTACATGTTTGCAGTACATCATGATTACATTCATTGTATAGGACTGGTACATGTACTTAACACATTTCAATTCCTTCATTTAAAAAGTTCTCCAGGAAGCATAATTCAGCCAGCAAAATTTCCCTTAAATTCTCTGCATGACTACTTCATGTATAATTATTAATGCATGTTTTAATTTATGCAAGGTGCACCTTGAAACAAGATTCCACATTCTCCACAACACTTAATTCTCTAAATTTTCAGAATCGTCATAGCTCTCGTATAAATTTTAATATCTCTCTTTATTTTTGTCTTTAAGATGAAAAGATGAATCTGCTCATACACATAAATGCATTTTGAATATTACAAAACTAAATTATATGTCTATAAGATACAAAATAATTTTAATTATGAATATAACTTGAATTTCATTTATTATTTTTGATCTATGAAATCATTTTTCATGATTTCCTTTCCTTATTTTTGTTTGAGTTCCTTCTTTTCTGTTGCCTTGATCTGTAGGTCTTTAGTTTATACTTTTGATATTTGTTGTTTTTCAATGAAAATACGTGGCAGATAATCAGTTCTGGGGATTAGATTATTTTCTACATTTGCTTACCAGTAGTTTTTAATTTGCAGAAAAACACAAATTTATCTTTTTAGTAGTTTACACTTTTTAAACTTGAAGTTTTAGGCACTCTGATTTAATAAAAGTATTTTCTGAGTTCTTACTAATATTTACCAATTTATTTTCACATTTAAGATGAAATTCACTATGTTTGATTTTCAGGATGATTTTGTTTTTTGTTTTTGTTTGTTGTTTTGTGCCAGTGTCTTGCTATGTTATCAAGAATTATCTTGACTTCCTGGCCTCAAGCCTCCTGAATAGTTGTGTGATAATTAACAGATTGTGTCAATTTGAGTAAGAAATACCCAACTAAATTGGATCAGATTAGTTCTGAGTGTGGCTGAGGGGATTTACTGAAGACAGAAGAACCACCCTAGGGTAGCCTGTTGCCTGAATGGTATAAAGGGGAAAGGAAGAAAGAAGGCTCCTTTCTGTTTCTTCACAGGGCTCCAGTCTTTGGCTTCACCTTGGACCTCCTCTCCTGGCTTCCAGCACAGATTCTTCAGCCTCCTGATATGGACTCACAAAGGACAATACAGTGAGCTCCAGGCCTTCAACTGGATCCTTCTGATCTCCACCGCATGGACAGCCCTTTTGCACTCTTCTACACCTGACTCTGTGGATGGCCATATAAGTCAATCTTGTAAGTTCATACATATCTGCATATCTTGCATTAAATCTGTTTCTCTCATAAGACTGACTGATACAAGCCACAATACAGGAATGCACCACTGCAACCAGGTAATCTTTCCATAGTTTTAAAGAATTTATTATTGTTGTTTTAAAAAAATATAATCAGTTATGCCATTACTTTTTAGGGATTGATTGTCAGAATTAGTTCAATGTATTTTAAGTTGTATCACACTCATTACACAGATTTTAAAGTATAATATCTTAAATATTAAGATGTATATTATTTATTGTACTAATGTAACAATGTTGATAAATTCCATTAATATTTCAAAAAATTTTCTAGATGACCTTCTTTACTATAGAAATAATTTAAATGTCTTTGAATAAAGACATTTATTATAATATAATTTTATTTGTACTGGATGAATAGGATGTCTGGTAAAATGTAAGAAATAAAACATCATTGCTTCATTGATTTTGCAGCTAATACCATCAAAATATTATATTAGATTTATGCCATAAGTTTTAAAGTTTATTCAGTATGAGCTAACTAAGCCCTCTTTTTATTCTGATTGAGTAGGAACTTTAAGCATAGTCTTTTTCAAAACTTTCTCTGTATCCATTGTCTTTGCTTTAAGTATCAACTGAAGCTTGATGAATAGATTTTCTACTATTGAAGCAACCCACATTTCTAGACTAAACTAAATCTGCCCTTAATGTCAATTAGTTTATTTTTATTTATATTTCTTTACTTTCAATTAGTTTGTTTTTATTTATATTTCTTTACTTAAGACCTTGTATTTTGGGGAGATTTTTATATTCCCTTTTATGTCACAGTGATACATAAAGTTCCTTCTCTTTGGCTTCATTTGATCTTCATGATGTTTGTGACATTTATTTTATGAATGTATTATTAGTTTGTTTCTCATATCATTGCATGGAATCACATTTACGCACAAAATATAAACCAAGTGATTTTAAATTTATCTTGAAAAAGAGAAAACATTTGGAGGGCTAACAATTCCTGATTTCAGAACATACTGCTGCATTACATGGTCAAAACTATGCCCAGCAGTGTAGATTGAGAGTCCTTAAATAAAGGTAGTTTCAGCAAGGATTACTATAGCATTTCATGGAGAAAGAAGACTTTTCATATAATGATGATATCTACTTGCAAAACAACAAAGTTAGGACATAATTGATGCATATGAAATATTAACTCAAAATTGATCAACAAACTGAAGGTGTAAATAAAACCGTAAAGAATTAGGAGAAAATAGAGTCAAATTATGGATTGGCCAATGGATTCTTATACATGATAGCAAAGCATGAGCAATGAAACAAAAAATAGATAAACCTCTAGAATATAAAGTGAACAACCATGATTCAAGAAAATATACTAAAAATGCAGTATAAAAATAGTCAAGACTTGATTAGTCATTTTCCCACACAAACCATCAATAATCACATGAAATACACTTCACTTTTTTTTTTTCGGTACCAGGGATCAAACTCAGTACCTTGTGCTTGTGAGGCAAGTGTGGTGCCATTAAGCTAAATCACTGTCAGAATACATTTATCATTATTAGTTATTTGGAAATTCAAATCAAAACTCCAATTAGATACCACTACATGCTCACTTGAGAAACAATAATTAAGAAAATGAAAAAAAATTGTTGACAAGGATGTGGAAAAATTGAAATCCTCATATATTTCTGGTAGGAATGTAAATTTATATAGATACTACAGAAGAAACCATTTTGTGGTTGCTTGAAACTAAACTGTAAGATTATTATGTGATCCAACAGTTCCACTTGTAAATATTTACTCTGAATAATTGAATAGAGTATACAAATAAATTTTGTATACAGACGTTCATACAAGAACTGTTTGCCATACCTATAAAATAGAAATAATCATACTTCCATCGATTTTATATTACTGTAACAAAATGTTTACTATACACAGCTTTTAAGGGTGGAAGCATTTTTTGGCTCAGTGTTTCAGAAGTTTCAGTCCATGATTAGCTGGTTCCAAGGCAGAAACGTAATGATGGAAGGGCTTGGTGGGGGAAATCTGCTCTCTTCATGGCAGCTAGGAAGCAGAGGGTACAGGGAAGAGCCAGAGAGGAAGTGTCCAGGGACCAGATATAATCCCTTAAGGGTCATAACCCATAAGGACACAACCAG